>NC_067129.1:26537473-26674973 GCF_021347895.1 Acanthochromis polyacanthus | reverse complement strand
TGTGTGTAGGTGTGTGTGTGCGTGTGTGTGTGTGTAGGTGTGTGTGTGTGGACTGTATTTAATCATATTTTAAACAATTACCTCTTGGATATAGAGGTTAATTTGTCTGGACTGTGAGCTGTTCTTGAACACATCACGATGCCTTCAGGTTCTCAGTGTTTTGTTTAATCTGTGTTAATAAATGAAATCAAGCTGAATCTGTGTGAAGTCTTTCTTTTCTGGGCTGAAACCCCGCTGGTTTTTAAAGCTGTTATTGCACTGAAACACATGAACCAGAGGGTTGGACGCTTTTCAGACGCTTCATCTAAACATCAGTATCGTCCTGGTGGATTTCTTGATCCTGATGAACTGCAGTGGTTTTTAATGTGAAGCTCTGAGAGTTACTGCAGGAAAACTAAACAGAGTGGAAAGTGAAGGTTCACCTGAGGGTTTAAACTTTAGCAAGAAGCAGCAGAGGAGTCCAACAGGTCAGAGTGGAGCAAACTACAGCTGATAATGATTCCACAGCCGGTTAACCATCCACGCCAAAACCCTCAGAGTGTGACGGACACACTGTCGTACCAAGAAGAACAAGTGGAGCTCACTAATGAGAGCAGAAATCAAGAAACATCCATCCATCCATCCTTCCATCTTCTTCCTCTTATCCAGGGTCGGGTCATGGAGGCAGCAGATGAAGCAGGTCATTCCAGATGTTCCTCCTCTCAACAACACTTTCCAGCTCTTCCTGGGGGATCCCAGGGTGTTCCCCGGCCAGATGAGATATATAATCTCTCCAGAGGGTTCTGGGTCTACCCTGGGGTCTCCTCCCAGGAGGGCATGTTCAGAAAACCTCCAAAGGAAGTCTCCCTGGAGGATCAGAATCCAAACCACCTCCACTGGTTCCTTCAGAGGTGAAGGATCAGCAGTTCTACTCTGAGCTCCCTCCAGATGTCTGATCTTCTCCTCCTATCTCTAAGGCTGAGTCCAGACACCCTACAGAGGAAGCTCATTTCAGACGCTCGTATCCATGATCTCATTCTTTGGGTCTCTACCCAGAGCTCATGACCATAGGTGAGGGTTGGAACGTAGATGGATGGTAAACTGAGATCTTCTCCTTGAGGCTCAGCTCCCTCTTCACCACCATGGTGAGCCTTCTTACTGCTGACACTGCACCAATCCTCCTGTTCATCTCATGCTCCATTTTCCCATCACTCATGAACAAGATCCTGAGATACTTGAACTCCTTCACTTGGAGAAGTAACTCCCTCCAACCCAGAGGGACCAATCCACTGGTTTCCATCAGAGAACCATGGCCTCAGACTTGGAGGTTCCTATCCACATCCCCACCGCTTCACACTCGGCTGTAAACCCTTTCAGCCGACCGCTACCTGTCAGCTGCTTCAGGCAAGCCCTGAGCCAACCAGGCTGTAAAAGGAGCTGTGTCCAGAAGGTCACCAATGCCAGTAGCAGCACCAACCCAAAAACCTGCTGGTGGACACCAGCAGTGAGGGAAGCTGTCAGGCTAAAGAAGGATTAAAACATCAGAAACATCCATCCATTCTCTATAAACCGCTTCATCCTCACTAGGGTCATGGGGGGTGCTGGAGTCTATCCCAGCTGACTCGGGTGAAGGCAGGGGACACCCTGGACAGGTCACCAGTCTGTCACAGGGCTACATATACAGACACACATTCACACCTACGGACAATTTAGAGTAACCAATTAACCTCAGCATGTTTTTGGACTGTGGGAGGAAGCCAGAGTACCCAGAGAAAACCCACGCATGCACAGGGAGAACATGCAAACTCCATGCAGAAAGATCCCAGGGATTTGAACCGGGGATCTTCTTGCTGCAAGGCCAAAGTGATAACCACTATGTCACCGTGCAGCCCAAGAAACAACCATCCCAGATTAAAACATCAGAAACAATCAATCCTGGGTAACAACATGCTGAGGAAAACTCAAAGGTTTGAAACTTTCATTGTGGTCTAAAGTTGAATTAAAGTCTGACTGAGCTTTCTGTACCTGCACTGCTCACACCTGATTGGATCATCAGTAAACAGGTGTATCTCCTGTTTACTGATGATTGACTGTGATTACACCTGAAGAAACCAGAAATAGAAGACAGGTGTCTGAGAGGAAATTTACATGCTAACATACATGTACATAAACACATGTAAATGTTCCTGTTTACATACATGTGCATAACTTGTAAACATGCACATGCTACGTAAATGTACATAAACACATATGGAGATGTGTCTGTTTACATACATGTAAATAACATGTATGTAAGCATGTGCGTGTTTCCGTACATACATGTAAATAAACATGTATGTAAGCGTGTGCGTGTTCAGGTCTCTGGGTTCCAGCTGCAGCGTTCCGTCTGTAACCTGCTGACATGTTTGTTGACTGAAATCAGTTGAAGGAATTCCAGCAGAGAAAAAATCAGCAAGAAACAAGAACATGAAAACAAACAGAGTTTACTGCCTGGAGGGAACTGGAGTGACCTGGAGAAACCTGGAGGGGCCTGGAGAAACTTGGAGGGACCTGGAGGGACCTGGAGTGACTTAGAGGGGCCTGGAGGAACCTGGATAACTCGAGGATAGGCCTGTAGGAGTTTGGAAGAGGGCTTGTGAAGATTTTTGAAGGTTTTGAAGTGTGTATTATTGTCTGGAATGAGTGAAAGGTGATAATGGATCAGAGACGTGTTGACATATTACTGATCAGTCATCCATTCAGCTGCAGACTGTCCTCACCCCCCTCCGTCCCTCCAGCCGTCCCTCTATCCGTCCGTCTTTCCGTCTGTCCTTCCAGTCGACCGGCAGCCTCCAGACTGTGAGTACGTTTCACTGATTTCCAGAGAAAAGCCTCCGTAATCCTTTAAGAACTCTCACCAGACTCCATGCAGATATTTCAACATTTTAGAGTAAAACAGCTGCAGTGAACGAAGGGAGAACACCAAGGTCTGGGACGTTTGTAGAAGGTTTGGGACGTTTGTAGAAGGTTTGGGACGTTTGGAGGTCTGAAATAGCATTCGTGTTTCACTTTGCTCCCTTGAATGTTTGTTTATTAATTATTGTTGCATATTTTTTGTTTATTGTTGTTTTATTTGTTTGTTATTTATTAGTATTTATTGTTGATTTGTTTATTGGTTGTTAATATACTATTAATTTGTTGTTATTTATTAGTATGTTTGTAATTGGTTTAGTAATTTGTTAGTTTATTGTTTACTTGTTTAGAGTTGTGTTTACATGTTTATTGTTTACTTCTAGATTATCTGTCAGTATGTTTATTGATTAGTTTGTTGTTTGTTTACTTGTTTCCAGGCTGGGTTCTGATGAGGTTCAGGTCCTGAGAACCGTCCTGCTGTTGATGCTGAGATGGGCTTCACTGACCTACTGGAAGAGGTGAGACAGAGTAATCTGATTACACCTGTCCAGGTAGCATGACGCAGGTGGTTCCATCACCATGGTAACGGCTGCTGAACACCTGAGCTGCTCCAGATAACAGATCAGTCGTTAAACTGCGACCGACCAGTCAGCTGTCTGGAAACACCCTCAGAATAAAGCCAGGCGTGAACTATCTGTGACGTCACCCGTTGGTTTCAATGCCGAGAAAATGAAGACCGGATTTTGCTACTTCCTGGTCGCCGTTTTGGATTTTTTGGAGCCAGTGACGTAAAAAGCGTCATCAAACAGGCTGGACCGGAGAGCAACTAGGGGCAGGACCAGTCTATGGGCGGGGCAGACTGAGAGCTGAAGACTCTCTTTTCCCGGCCTGTCAATCAAGTATAGCCACGCCCCCTGGCTCCGCCAACTTTAGTGATTTATTTAAAATTCAGTACTGATTTATTTTAAGATCGGCCACCTGATCTCTCATTTTGACCATGAAAACTAACGGGGAAAAATCCTGAGCTGTAGAACATCAGTCTATCACATTTTATTTTTTCCAAAAATGAATTGGGGTCTATGGAGAAAAAGCTTTTTGGAGCCAACCCTAGAGGACGGCGGGATATTGCAAGTTTTTCACACTTCTGGGTTGGCTTCATTTCTGGAGCCAGATGCTACATCCATCTTTATATACAGTCTATGAATAAAACCAATAGATCCAGTAGAACCTTCTTTTGTTGGTCTTTCAAAATAAAGCCAGTAGATCCAGCAGAACCTTCTTTTGTTGGTCTTTCAAATAAAATCAGTAGATCCACCAGAACCTTCTTTTGTTGGTCTTTCAAAATAAAACCAGTAGCTCCAGTAGAACCAGATGCTTCTCCAATGACCCACTCTAATGAAGCTTCTGTATCTTTATCAGCATCAAGCAGGTGAAAGAATAAAACTACGAGTAAACTAAAACTGACTCCATCACCATGACAACAGCTTATTTTGATCACTTCATCCTTTATTCTCTTAATAATTTAATCAGTTCCTCTTATTGTGAGCAGCATGAAGGAACACGTCTGTAGCTTTATAATTATCACCTTCAGCTTCATGTGACGCCAGACAACGAGCAGGAAACACACGACAGGTGTTACAGGTGTGTCCGGGTTTATTTAAGCGTTACAGGTGATACAAGTGTGTGTCCAGGTGTGTGTCTAGATGTTACAGGTGTTACAGGTGGTACAAGTGTGTCCAGATGTGTACAGGTGTGTCTGGGTTTATCCAGGTGTTACAGGTCCGTATAGGTGTTACAGGTGTGTTCGGGTGTCTCTGGGTGGTACAGGTGTGTCCAGGTGCTACAGATGTGTCCAGGTGTGTCCAGATGTGTGATGTGTTCTGTCTGTTCTCACCTGTCCAGGTGGGCGGCTTTGGCAGGTACCAGTGGCTTCATGTGACTCTGATCAGTTTTCCTGGTCTGATGATGGCCAGCCAGAACCTGCTGAACAACTTCATCTCAGGAATGCCCACCCACCACTGCAGCCTGCCGACCAATCACAGCCTGCACAACCTGTCACTGTTCTACCAGGTAACCCGCCTCATTGGTGTCAGATTCACTGATGGCTCATGTCTTTACTGTGATGGCTGGTTGGTCTGATGGATGACTCTGATTGGCTGTTTCAGGTGGAGGAGCAGCAGCTGCTCAGGGTGTTTATTCCTCCAGACTCTTCGGGAAGTCGTCTGGACCGCTGCAGGAGGTGACAGCTGCTTCCTGTTTGCTGTGTGTCTTGACAAATTCAATTCAATTCAATTCAATTTTATTTATATAGCGTCAATTACAGTCAAATCGTCTCAAGACGCTTTACAGAACCCATATGCCTGACCCCCAGAGCAAGCCCAAAGGAGACAGTGGCAGGAAAACACCCTTTTAACAGGGAAGAAACCTCGAGCAGAACCCGGCTCTATATAGGGGGGACCCATCTGCCTGCTAGCCGGGCGGGTTGAGAAGGACAGAAGAGGGCAAGGGGGAGGGATGGGAGAAGAGGGAGGGGTGGGAAAGCAAGGAAAACACAACACACATTTGGATACATGCATGACAGGATATGTGACACAGACAAAGTATAAGCTAACATTGAAAACTGACTCATAGTTTACTCTTATGATGTACGGCTCTGACATTAAACATACTCCATATATAGCTAGCAGTAAAATTCAAACAGTATGTAAGTTAGCATAACAGTATAGTGAAGGCAATGCAGAGTTGACTGGTGGAAAAGGGGAGTTGGAAGCAGAGGGCTGGAGGAAGGTCAGCAGCAGCATCCCACAGTGGACATGATGGAGACTGGACCAGCTGGTGGAACATCAACCACAGATCTGAAGCATCCAGCTCTGGGACCAGGGACACTCGGAGAAATAGCACAGGGGCAAACAGAGTGAATGTACTGCAATAACGGTATACATATTAAATGTAAAGGTAGCTAGAGAAGGGCTCAGTGCGTCAAGAGAAGTCCCCCAGCAGCCTATAGGCCTATAGCAGCATGACTAGAGGCAGAACGAAGGGACGTCCAAGAGGGAGTCAGCTGTGCAAATGAAGACACAAGCCGAACCCCTGTGGGTCACCCAGTCAGCCCCAACTATAAGATTTGTCAAAAAGGAACGTTTTAAGCCTGGTCTTAAAAATAGAGAGAGTATCTGCCTCCAGAACCCAAACTGGGAGCAGGTTCCACAGGAGAGGAGCTGATAACTGAAGGCTCTGCCTCCCATTCTACTTTTAGAAATTCTAGGAACAACAAGTAAGCCTGCAGTTTGAGAGCGAAGAGTTCTACTAGGATAATAAGGTACTATCAGATCTTTAAGATATGATGGAGATTGGTTATTAAGAGCTTTATATGTCAGAAGAAGGATTTTAAATTCTATTCTGGATTTAACAGGAAGCCAGTGAAGAGAAGCAAGTATAGGGGAAATATGATCTCTTTTGCTAACTCCTGTCAGTACTCTCGCAGCAGCGTTTTGGATCAACTGTAGATGTTTGAGAGAGCTATTTGGACAACCCGATAATAAGGAATTGCAATAGTCAAGCCTGGAAGTAACAAAAGCATGAACTAGTTTTTCTGCATCACTCTGAGACAGAATGTTCCTGATTTTACAATATTACGCAGGTGAAAAAAGGAAGTCCTACAGACTTGCTTTATGTGTGAGTTAAAGGACATGTCCTGGTCAAAAATAACTCCAAGATTCCTCACAGTAGTACTGGAGGCCAATGTGATGCCATCCAGAGTAACTATTTGCTTTGAAAGCGAGTTTCTAAGATGTTTGGGGCCAAATACAATGACAATGACAAATGACCTGGCGGTGACATCACCTTGTGTTCTACCTGCTCAGGTATGTGGAGCCTCAGTGGCAGCTCCTGGCCGCTAACAGCTCGGCTAACATTAGCCAGCTGCCAACCGAAGGCTGTTTGGATGGATGGACCTTTGACCGCTCCGAGTTTCTGTCCACGACCGTCTCCGAGGTAACGACAGGGATACTCATGAATATTAATGAGTCTGACCAACATGAATATTAATTACTATCGTTGAACACAATGCACTCTCTACCTGTCTGTCTGTCTGTCTACCTGTCTGTCCTTCAGTGGGGTCTCGTCTGCTCCCTCCGTCCTCTCAAACAGATGATTCAGACCATCTATATGGGCGGAGTTTTAACAGGTGCCATCGTCTTCGGCGGCCTATCAGACAGGTGAGACTCATCTGTCAGGTAAACGTTTCACCTGTCTCAGGTGTGCAGCACAGTCAGACTGTTGTTTGCGTGTGTCTCAGGTTTGGACGTCGGTCTGTCCTGATCTGGTCGTACCTGCTGCTGGCCGTGCTGGGCTGTAGCTCCGCCCTCTCTCCGTCTTACTCCGCCTACTGCATCTTCAGGTTTCTGAGTGGGATGGCGGTTTCTGGAATTATCCTCAACGGCGTCTCACTGAGTACCTGTCCACATGTCCACATGTCCACCTGTCCACCTGTCCACCTGTCCACCTGTCCATCTGTCCACCTGTCTGCCTGTCTGCCTGTCTGCCTGTCCACCTGTCCGCCTGTCTACCTGTCTGCCTGTCTACCCGTCCACATGTCCACATAACTACTTGTCCACATGTCTACCTGTCCACCTGTCCACATGTCTACCTGTCCACATGTCCACATGTCCACATGTCCACCTGTCCACATGTCCACATAACTACTTGTCCACATGTCCACCTGTCTGCCTGTCCACATAACTACCTGTCCGCCTGTCCACCTGTCTACCTGTCTACCTGTCCACATGTCCACATGTCTACATGTCCACATAACTACCTGTCCGCCTGTCCACCTGTCCACATGTCCACATGTCCACATAACTACCTATCCACCTGTCCACCCGTCTACCTATCCACCCGTCTACCTGTCCGCATGTCCACCTGTCCGCATGTCCACCTGTCCGCATGTCCACCTGTCCACCTGTCTGTGTTTGTACTTATCTACTTGTTTACCTGTTTCCTTTGTACCAGCTCACTTTTTATCTATCTACCTCTTTACCTTGGGACCTGCCTACCTATGTAGTTTTTTACCTGAGCATTTACCTGTCTACTTGTTGACTTGTCTCTTGTCTACCTGTCTGCAGAGGTGGAATGGATCCCAACCAAATCCAGGACTATAGTGGGCACGCTCACCTCCTTCTTCTTCACCTTTGGTCAGATGATCCTGGCGGGGCTTGCCTATTGGCTGAGAGATTGGAGGAAGCTGCAGGTGGTCGTTTGCGCCCCTCAGTTCCTGTTCTTCACCTACAGCTGGTCAGTGATTGGTCAGCTGTCTCTGTCTGCTCTGTGATTGGCCAGCCGTCTCCGTTCAGTGATTGGTCAGCTGTCTCTGTCTGCTCTGTGATTGGCCAGGTGGTACTCTGAGTCGGCTCGTTGGTTGGTTCTGAACCGTCGGTCAGAGGAGGCCTTAAAGACTCTACACCGAGTAGCTCGAATCAATGGAAAACCAGAAATGGTCAACAAACTAACGCTGGAGGTAACGTACCTGTCTGTCTACCTATGAAGGTGTATCGTCCAATCAGAAGCTGAGCTCACTACCTGTCACTGCAGGTGCTCCACTCTCACATGAGTAAAGAGATCGAGTCGAGTCATTCGTCGTTCACAGCATTCGACCTGTTGAAGACCAGAGGGATGAGACGCATCTCCATCTGTCTGATCGCTGTGTGGTCAGAAACACACCTGTCCACCTGTCCACCTGTTCACCTGTTGTCCTGTCCACCTGTTGTCCTGTCCACTTGTTGTCCTGTCCACCTGTCCACCTGTTGTCCTGTTCACCTGTCCACCTGTTGTCCTGTCCACCTGTCCACCTGTTGTCCTGTCCACTTGTTGTCCTGTCTACCTGTTCACCTGTTGTCCTGTCCACCTGTTGTCCTGTCCACCTGTCCACCTGTTGTCCTGTTCACCTGTCCACCTGTTGTCCTGTCCACCTGTCCACCTGTTGTCCTGTCCACTTGTTTCCTGTCCACCTGTTCACTTGTTCATCTGTCCACCTGTTCACCTGTTGTCCTGTCCACCTGCCCACTTGTTGTCTTGTCCACCTGTTCACTTGTCCACTCTTTGTCCTGTCCACCTGTCCACCTGTTCTCATCATCAAACTGATGTTTATGTTCATTGACTGTTAGACAGAGAAACCCACAGAACACTGACTGCAGATTGAAACGATGATTTATTCCAGATTTACTGAAGACCTCGATCCCCCCTGGGAAAAAGTCACCCCCCACCCCTGAACCTGATGACTGGTTTGACAGCAGCAGGTAGATGTTTGTTCTAGCTGGGATCATCTTCGACTTCCATGGAGGAGTGCTGGTCCACTCTTCTCTGGAGAACAGTTTCATTCAGTCACGTTAGATGGTTTTAGATCATCAGCTGATCTTTGAAGGTCTTCAGAACCTTCATCTAGTCCTTGTAGAGCCTCTCAGAGGTGAACTTTCTGGTGTTCTTTGGGTCCATTAGTGTTGAGCTTTAGGTCTTGAACTGATGGTGGATGTTCTCCAGGAGGTTCTTCTGACAGAGAGCAGAGTTCATGACAAGTCCTCCAGGTCCTCCAACCATCTCACCACCACCACCATGTTCCACTGCTGGTACCATGATCTTCTAGTAGAATGCAGTATCAGCTTTAATCCAGATGGACCCATGTCTTCCAGAAAGCTCTACCTTTGACTCATCAGTCCTCAGGATGTTCTCCTAAAGTCTTGGAGATCATCCAGATGTTTTATTGTTAACACCAGGTGAACCTTTATTATCTTTTAGGTCAGCAGAGGTTTGATCTTTAACTCTCCATGGATCCATTTTCTCCAAAGTCTTCCTCACTGTGGAACCATGTAGATGGACCTTGACTGAGGACACTGAAGTCTGCAGAACTTTAGATGTTCCTCTGGGTTCTTCTGTGACCTCCTGGATTACATGCGCATGTTCATGGACAAATGTTGGTAGTTGGTCCACTCCTGAAGGGTCTCCAGTGTTTCTGTTAGGATTTGGGGGTGGGGGGTGGGGTGGGGGGTGGAGAACCCAGGCGCAGACACAAACAGAGGCTAAAGGGTTATAATGAAGAGGGTTTTATTTAACAAAAACTCCAAAAACACAACTATAACGACTAGAACTGGGACAGCAGAGCAAAAACCAAATTAACTAACGCTATGGTGCTACAAGGCTCAATACAATCAAAGCTGAGGGGAAGTACTCACACAACAGAGGAACTCAAATGAAGGAGCAAACACAAACTGAGGTAATCCAAAGGCAGGGTCCAAGGGGAGAAATCTATGAATGGGAAAAAGCAACAAGGGTCCAAAAACATGCATAGTCCAGAGATGGGGAACAAAGGCTTTGGCACCGTGTGATGGCAAACAGTGAACCAGCAAATGCAGAGGGAAGCAGAGGGCTTAAATGGCTGAGGGAACAGGTGAGTGGAATTGACTGATGAACTGCAGCTGAAGCCAATTGAGGGCAATCAGCTGGCAGAGCTGGAGGACGAGTGACCAGGAGAGAGAGACAAGAGGGAAGGCTGGCAGACAGAGGGAGACAGAGACACACAAGCCAAAAACACACACAAAGGACAATAATGGGGAAGGGAAGGAAAAGGGGAGACAAAGGGCAGGAGCAGGACCATAACCATAACAGTTTCATGTTTCTCCATTTGTGGATAATGTCTCTCACTGAGGTTCTCTGGAGCCCCAGAGCCTCAGTAGTGGTTTTGGAACCCTCCAGACTGATGGATGTCCATGACTTTGTTCATCTGTTCTTGAATCTCTGTAGAACGTGGCATCATGTGCTGCTTTCTGAGACCCTTCAGCTGCTTCACAATGAACACAGGTTCTCTCTAGTGATGTTTAGGTTCCACTAGCCTGGCAGGAACCATCTGTAGGTTTTGATGGAGAACCTGAACCCAGTGAACAAATGAACCTGGTCATTTGGTAGATGGTAGCTCAGGGGGGCAATAACTTTTCCACACAGAACAAAATGGTCTGGACGACATTTCTCTTTCAATAAACTAAATCATCGTCTAAAAACTGCATTGAGTGTTTTCTTGGGTTGTCTTTGTCTGATAATAAAACTAATTTGATGATCTGAAACATTTCCATGACAAATACAAGGTAGAATACTTTATCACTGCACTGTCTACCTACCTGTCTATCTGTCCCACCTGTCTTGTCTGTTTACCTGTCCTACCTGTTTACCTCTCTACAGGTTCTCCACTAGTTTTGCCTACTATGGTTTGGCGATGGACCTGCAGAAAATTCGGGGTGAGTCACATAATACCTGTCCACCTGTCTCTTTGTCCATCCGTCTGCTTGTCTATCGAGTCTCAAGCTTTAATTCCAGTTGGTTGCTTATCCTATTGGCTTCTTCATCCTGAGCTCTTGTTCTGTTGGCTGGTTCACACTAAGCTACTTTCCTATTGGCTGTTTCTTGTTCCAGGTGAGTATTTACCTGATGCAGATCATCTTTGGAGCTGTTGATATTCCTGCCAAATTCTTTGCTCTGGCCACGCTCAGTTACCTGGGGAGGCGGATCTCCCAGGCGGGCTGCCTCTTTCTGTCAGCCGCTATCATCTTCGCCAACATCTTTGTCCCGTCAGGTAACTGATCTTCACCTGTACCAGCATGTCCTCAGTATGACCTAAACCTAGTGTCCCCTGGTCTCACCTGATCTCACCTGTCTCCCCCTACAGACATGCAGACCGTCAGGACGGTCCTGGCCTGCCTGGGTAAAGCCTTTACGTCGGCCTCCTTCACCACCGTCTACCTGTACACCGGAGAACTCTACCCCACCGTCATCAGGTGAGACTCTGTGCTTTGCAGTGGTGTCACAGTTTCTGCTCATCAGCTGATCATGACTTATTGATCACATGATCTGTGCGCTGTGTTCAGGCAGACGGGAATGGGCTTCGTCTCCACCTTTTCGAGAGTCGGCAGCATGGCGGCCCCCGCTGTCCTGATCCTGGATGAGGTTGATGTCACTGTACTGAACCTGTTTACTAACCCAGCAGATTATCCAATAAAGACCCAGCAGCTGGTCCCAATCATTTAATCAGAACTGATTCAATACTCACATCCCATAATATGCAGGATGTGTTACTGATAGTGCTGATGGACTACATTTCCCAGATACTCCCTGCTCTGCCCAGTTTGGTGTATGGAGGTGCAGCAGTGCTCGCCGGCTGCTTCGCGTGCTTCCTGCCCGAGACTCTCAACATGCGCTGCCTGACACCATCGAAGATGTGGAGGAGAAATGGTAAGCTAGGAGCTAGTGGTGGCTACATTTGCTTGTGTTAGCCTCATTAACAGCATAGCCTTCATTAGCAGTCTAGCTTCATTAGTAGCTTTAGTTTTATGAGTATTTTAGCTTCAATTAGCAGCTTTGGCTTTATGAGTGTTTTAGTTTCATTAGCAGCTTTAGCTTCATGAATGTTTTAGCTTCATTAGCAGCATTAGTCTGATTAGCAATTTTGATTCATGAACAGCTTTAGCTTCATTAACCTCTTGATGCCTATTGTCATAAATTCGCATCACACCACTTTCATGCAGTCTGCAGTGGAGATAGTGCACCATTCCCCCAATGCCAGTTTGTGCACATTCAATACATACTTGCCAGAGAGCACCTGTGGCCGAGCCTTGGGGCCCCTTGGGACACGGGGTCACCACCTGATTGATTTATAGTCATATCATCGGACCTGCAGTCGTATGTTTTGGACTATTAGGTAAAGAGAGGTGCAGAGCTGTCAACTGATCACCACTTGGTGGTGAGTTGGATCTGATGGCGGGAAAGGCTGCCGGGACAGACCTGGTAAACCCAAACGTGTAGTGAGGGTGAACTGGGAACATCTGGCAGAGAACCCTGCTGTGGGGTGGGGTGGGGGGGTTCAACTCTCAACTCGGAAGAGTTTCTCCTGCATCCCAAGGGAGGTTGGGGACATGGATTCTGAGTGGTTGCGTGAAGTAGCTGACAGGTACGGTTGGCCAAAGAGCTGCAGCTGCGACAGTGTGGAAGCTAAAACTTGGGTGTAAAGCACTTTGAATGCCTTGTTGTTGAAATGTGCGATATAAATCCAATTTGCCTTGCCTTGCCTTGCCTTGGAGGAGTTCGGGGAGGCTATGGAGAATGATTTTCGGTTGGCCTCGAGAAAGTTCTGGAAAAACCGTTCAATGTCTCAGGAAGGGGAGGCAGTGCTTTATTCAGGCTGTGTACAGTTGGGGTGGAGAACTGTTGACTTGTACTGGGGACATTGTCGGGCTATGGAAGAGCACTTTGAGAAACTCCTGAATCCGGTAAACGTGTCCTCTGTGGAGGGAGGCAGAGCCTGAAGACTCGGGGAATCTTCATCCATATCCGTGACAGAGGTCGCCGAGGTAGTTAAGAAGCTCCTCAGTGGCACTGGGTGTGGACGAGATTCGCCCTGAGATGCTGAAGGCTTTGGACATTGTTGAACTGTCTTGGCTAACATGTCTCTACAATGTGGCGTGGACATCTGGTATGGTGCCTGTGGAGTGGCAGACCAGGGTGGTGGTTCCCATTTTCAAAAAGGAGGACCACAGAGTGTGTTCCAACTACCAGGATATCACACTTCTCAGCCTCCCCAGGAAGGTTTACTCTAGGGTGCTGGAAGGGAGGCTCCAACCGATTGTTGAACCTCAGATTCAGGAGGAACAATGTGGATTCTCTCCTGGTCACGGAACGGTGATCAAATCGTTACTCTCATGGAGCTGCTGAGGGGGTCATGGGATTCTACCTATCAGTCTACATGTGCTTTGTGGATCTAAAGAAGTCTGCAACCGTGTCCCCTGAGGGGCTCTGTGGGGGTACTGAGGGAGTATGGGTTACCCAGCTATCTGATAAGAGACATTCAGTTCCTGTACAACCAAAGTGAGAGCTGTGTCCTCATACTCAGCACAAAGTCAGACTCATTTCCAGTGGTTTTGGACTCCTCCAGGGCTGTCCCTTGTCTCTGATCCTGGTTGTGGTCTTCATGGATCTCAAGGATCAGCTGGGGAGAGGAGGTGTCTGGTTTGGGCACCTCAGGATGACATTTTTTCTTTTTGCAGATGATGTGGTTCTGTTTAGTTCTCAGACCTTCAGCAGCACTGGAGCGGTTTGTGGCTGAGTGTGAAGCGGTGGGGATATGGACCAGAACCTCCAAGTCAGAGGCCATGGTTCTCTGCTGGAAATGTCAGCAGTAAGAAGGTGTTTGTACTGAAACCGTCGTGGTGAAGAGGGAGCTGAGCCTGAAGGAGAAGATCTCAGTTTACCATCCATCTACGTTCCAACTCTCATCTGTGGTCATGAGCTCTGGGTAGTGACCCAAAGAATGAGGTCATGGATACAAGCGTCTGAAATGAGCTTCCTCTGTAGGGTGTCTGGACTCAGCCTTAGAGATAGGAGAGATCAGACATCTGAAGGGAGCTCAGAGTAGAGCTGCTGATCCTTCACCTCTGAAGGAACCAGTGGAGGTGGTTTGGATTCTGATCCTCCAGGGAGAGTTCCTTTGGAGTTTTTCTGAGCACGTCCTCCTGGGAGGAGAACCCAGGGGTAGACCCAGAACCGACTGGAGGGATTATATATCTCATCTGGCCCGGGAACGCCTCGTGATCCTCCAGGAAAGAGCTGGAAAGTGTTGCTGGGAGGAGGAACATCTGGAATGACCTGCTTCATCTGCTGCCTTCATGACCCTACCCCAGATAAAGAGAAGAAGATGGATGGATGGATGGATGGATGGATGTTCTATGTGTAATAGACAAATTAACAATCTCCATTTATTTAAGCATCATCTGGAAAGCAAAAACATGCTAAAGTTTTTTCTTTTTAAATTTAATTATAAATGAATTCAGGGTTAGGGGTTTCCAGCTGCAGCTGCATGAGTTGTGTTAGCTTCATTGGTAGCTTTAGCTTCATTAGCATCTTTAGGTTCAATAATGGCGCTAAGTTATTTTAGCTCTCCTAGCGTCTTTAGCAGCTGCAGCTTCATTAGCAGCATTGGCCTTATTAGCAGCTTTAGCTTCATTAATAGTTTTAAATTATTTTAGCTCTGTTAGCTTCATTAGCGGCTTTACCTTCATTAGCAGCACTAGCCTCATTAGCAGCTTAGCTTCATTAGCAGCTTTAGCTTCATTAGCAGCTTTAGCATCATTAGCAGCTTTAGCCCAATTAGCAGCTTTAGCTTCATTAGCAGCTTTAGCATCATTAACATCTGCAGCTGCATAGCTGTGTTAGCTCCATTAGCAGCTTTAGCATCATTAACAGCTGCATTAGCTGTGTTAGGTTCATTAGCAGCTTTAGCTTCAATAACTATGTGAGCTGCAGTAGGCATTCTAATGCTGCAATCATCAATGCGATCAAATAACGGATCAATAAATGTCTCTAAGTAACTCTGTTTGGTGTGTGAAGGTTTGCTGGGAGAAGCTCCGTCTCTGGACAAAAAGAGGGTGTGTCCCTAAAGGAGGGCATGGTCTCCACTGATGGACGATGTCAGACGAGGCGTGGCTTGAAAGAGCTCAAAGAAACAGAAGGAGTGGCCTCAATGCCCTCTGACCAATCAGATTACCACCACATCATGCAGTCAGAACCACTGGTAACCGAAGAGAAGCTCGATGAGACAGTGGGAGTCATTAGGTTTAAACAGTTCAGCGAAAAGTTTTGCTGTCTGTACAGAAATATAGTAATCAATAAATGCATTGTTAGATGATCAAATGATCAGGAAACTGCTGTTCTTAAGGAGTAATCAATAATCAAATGAAGCAGCTGAATGTGATGTAACACCAGAGGACTGTTCTGATCTTTAGCTATTTTATATAAACTGTCACAATGTGAGAACAATGACTGTGGTTGTTAATAAAGATATTGGACTATTTCTGAGTCTACTTTAGTTTCTTCAGTCAGAAGCAGAGTTGAGTTAGAAGGTAAACATCCTCCTTTAGAAGTTAAAGTCCTGAGTTAACCCTTTACGCTTCAGTGCGTAGTAGGTGTACCGCCGGCGGTACACCTACTAATTTGCATAGGAATTTCAAGAATGTCCGACGGCTGCAAACCCGATTATACAAACACTATACGCCGATGGAAAGCTTAGATTCTCGTGAATCCGCCGGTATAAACCACTTTCAGATGTGATTACCACAGCGGGTGAGAAAAACACATTTGTCCGACAACGAATATTCATTCCATCCGTTCTCTATACACGGCTTCAACACACACAGCGCGACTCACATTTCCGGGTTCATTATTACACACAGAAAAAAAGATTCCACAAAAAACGGCCATAATCCAACCTTTTACATCCAGATGACACAAGCCAGTAAACTATTTTGTCCAAAACATGTCCTGAAGTCGGTATAAAATCCATGAATAGGTCGTTTTCAAGGAAATGCACCTCGCGATGTGCGTCCAATATTCCCTGTATTTTTCGTCATTTTTTTTAAATTAAAAATAGAATATTAGCGATTTTTTGTACTGAAAACGGCTGGAATTGACTGAAGCTTAAAGGGTTAAAGGAAGGAAATGCCATTTTCTGCTATAGCAGCACCCTGGTAGGACCAACTTCTGATAATAAGCAATGAAAACTTGGTTCTGCAGAAAAATGCAACAGCAAATACTCTGCTAAGAACAATGATAGCCACAGCTAATAGAAACGGGGAAAATGAGGAAGCAAGCACAGCTAAGTAGCTTCATCACTAGCAGTGTAGCTCAGAAAGCTAACAGCGATATGGAAGAGGAAAACGGAGGTGTCCTAAGAGGAGCAGAAACTAGACTGAAGGTAATTAACGACATGAAGTCTGAGTTCTCCAAACTCGATAGAATGATGCCCTTCCTGGAATGAGGAAAGAGATATGGGACTGAAAGAGTGTCACAATCCGAGCTACAGATATCAGCGGCTAATCTGAGAGCGAAAGTTCAAACACTGGTGGCCTCCAACAAAGCTTCAGACCTGGAGATGAGGTCAGTAAATAACTTGGTGAACCTGAAAGAGGGGACTAAAGGACCAGAGCCATGCTGATTTCAGAAAAATAGATCCCATAAGTACTGAAGATCAAAAACCAAATAGTTCTGGAGAGAGCGCATCGGGTCAGACAGAAGAGGGATGCTAACTCCCCATCCTGAAAGCTAGTAATGAAGTTCCTCAACCATAGGACCAAACTGTAGGTGATCTGTGCTGCCCAGGTGAACAAAGATATTAAATACAAGAACTCTGATCTGTCTGAGGAGATTTGCAAGCAGAGGAAAGAATACGACGTGGTCCATCAGCAGAACCTAAAGATCCAACACTGATTCATCCAGTTAGACTCCTGCTAGCATATAAAGAACCAGAACCTGACCACTCATGACTAGTTGAAGTAACCCAATCAATATGTCTTTGAGTAGAACACTGGTTGCAGATTGGTGTTTATTTTAGAATCAGGAAGTGCAGCAGAGCATTTCCTGTTGAGTTTATTTTAGAGAGTGGTAGACTAACCCTCACAATGGAGCAGTCAGTGGAGATAACTGGAGGTAGAATCTGTAGGAGGAATGTTTTCACTCAGGGTGGTGGATGTGGGCTGTAGCATCCACTGTAGTTCAGCTCCTTTAAAGAGTAAAAGTTGCATCAGATGGAGATCTAAAGTACTTTATTAGTACAAAGAGTAAAGCTTAAATTCATATCATGGAACTGCAGGTTTACACAAACTTCAGAAAATTAAGCAGGTTAGGAATGAACTTAATGATTTGGATTCTAAAATCGTATTCCTACACTGTAACAAATTACTATAAAAATGCAGCCAAATTGCAACAGTAGTGTACGTTTATTTTATTTTATTTTTTCCCCCGTCGAATTGCGACCTTATCACGGTGGAGGGGTTTGAGTGTCTCGGTGATCCTAGGAGCTATGTTGTCCGGGGCATAAGCCCCTGGTAGGGTCTCCCAAGGCAAACTGGTCCTGGATGAGAGACCAGACTAAGAGCGATTCAGAAGACCCCAATGAAAACAGTCAATGGTGAAGCCGCTACCTCGCCCGGGTTAGGGAAACGGGGGCCTTCCCCTGGAGCCAGGCCTGGGGGGGGAACTCGCAAGAGAGCGTCTGGTGGCCAAGCCTTGGGGTCCCGTGGGACTCGGTCGGGTACAGCCCGAAGAAGTAACACAGGGCCACCACCCAGTAGGCCCACCACCTACAGGGCAGGAAGTTGGGGTCGGGTGCTATGTACACCAGGCAGTAGGCAGGAGCGGGCGCCTGGGCGTGCCGCCCCCTGGTGGTGTAGACTAACTCTGGGGATGTGGAACGTCACCTCACTGGCGGGGAAGGAACCTGAGCTGGTGCGGTAGGTGGAGCGATACCGGATAGATATAGTTGGGCTCACCTCCACGCACAGCAAGGGTTCTGGAACCAGAATCCTGGAGAGAGGTTGGACTCTCTCCTACTCCAGAGTTGCCCAAAGTGAGAGGTGCCGGGCGGGTGTGGGGATACTCACGAGCCCCGGCTGAGCGCCGCTTTGTTGGAGTTCTCCCCGGAGAACAAGAGGGTCGCCTCTCTGCAACTTCGTGTTGCAGAGGGGAAAACTCTGACTGTTGTCTGTGCGTATGCGCCAAACAGCAGTTCGGAGTATTCGGCCTTCTTGGAGTCTCTGGGTGGTGTCCTGGAAGGGGTACCGCCCGGGGATTCCATAGTTCTCCTGGGAGACTTCAACGCTCACGTGGGCAACGATGGAGAAACCTGGAGGGGGGTGATTGGGAGGAACGGCCTGCCTGATCTGAACCCGAGTGGTGTTTTGTTATTGGACTTCTGTGCTAGTCATGGTTTGGCCATAACAAACACCATGTTCGAGCATAAGGTTGCTCATAAGTGTACTTGGTACCAGAGCACCTTAGGCCAAAGGTCGATGATCGACTTTATAGTCGTATCGTCAGACCTGCGGCCGCATGTTTTGGACACTCGGGTGAAGAGAGGTGCAGAGCTGTCAACTGATCACCACCTGGTGGTGAGTTGGATCCGATGGCGGGGAAGACTGCCGGACAGACCTGGCAAACCCAAACGTGTAGTGCGGGTGAACTGGGAACGTCTGGCAGAGGGCCCTGTTCGTAGAGTTTTTAACTCCCACCTCCGGAAGAGTTTCTCCTGCATCCCGGGGGAGGTTGGGAACATGGAGTCTGAGTGGTCCATGTTCAAAACCTCCATTGCAGAAGCAGCTGCTAGGAGCTGTGGTCTGAAGGTCACTAGTGCCTGTCGTGGCGGCAATCCAAGGATTGGTTGACACCAGCAGTGAGGGAGGCTTCAGGCTGAAAAAGGAGACTTTTTGATCCTGGTTGGCTCAGGGGTCTCCCGAAGCAGCTGACAGGTACCGGTTGTCCAAAAGGGCGGAAGCTGTGGCGGTTGTGGAAGCAAAAACTCGGGTGTGGGAGGAGTTCGGGGAGGCCATGGAGAAGGACTTTCGGTCGGCCTCGAGGAAGTTCTGGAAAACCGTTCGACGCCTCAGGAAGGGGAGGCAGGGATTTGCTCAGGTTGTGCACAGTCGGAGTGGAGAACTGTTGACCCGTACTGGGGATATCGTCGAGCGGTGGAAAGAGCACTTCGAGGAACTCCTGAACCCGGTAAACACGTCCTCTATGGAGGAGGCAGAGCCTGAAGACTCGGGGGGATCTTCATCCATATCGGTGGCAGAGGTCGCCGAGGTAGTTAAGAAGCTCCTCAGTGTCAAGGCGCCTGGTGTGGACGAGATTCGGCCTGAGATGCTGAAGGCTCTGGACATTGTTGGACTGTCCTGGTTGACACATCTATACAATGGCACGTGGGCATCAGGTACAGTGCCTGTGGAGTGGCAGACCAGGGTGGTGGTCCCTATTTTCAAAAAGGGGGACCAGAGAGTGTGTGCCAACTACCGTGGTATCACACTTCTCAGCCTCCCCGGGAAAGTTACTCTAGGGCGCTGGGAAGGGAGGCTCCAACCGATTGTGGAACCTCGGATTCAGGAGGGGCAATGCGGATTCCGTCCCGGTAGTTGGAACAGGGGACCAGCTCTTTACCCTTGCGGAGCTGGCTGAGGGGGTCATGGGAGTATGACCTGCCAGTCTACATGTGTTTTGTGGATCTGGAGAAGGCCTATGACTGTGTCCCTCGAGGGGCTTTGTGGGGGGCACTGCAGGTGTATGGGGTCCCGGGCTCGTTGCTACGAGCCGTTCGGTCCCTGTATGACCAAAATGAGAGCTGTGTCCGCATACTCGGCACTAAGTCAGACACGTTTCCGGTGGGGGTTGGACTCCACCAGGGCTGCCCCTTGTCTCCAATCCTGTTTGTGGTTTTCATGGACAGGATTTCAGGGCGCAGTCATGGTGGGGAGGGTTTTCGGTTTGGGAGCCTCAGGATCGCATCTCTGCTTTTTGCGGATGATGTGGTTTTATTGGCGTCCTCAGACCATGACCTTCAGCACGCACTGGAACAGTGTGCAGCCGAGTGTGAAGCGGCAGGGATGCGGATCAGCAAGTCTGAGGCCATGGTTCTCTGACGGAAACCGGTGGGTTTCTCCCTCCAGGTTGGGGAAGAGTTGCTTCCCCAAACGTAGGAGTTCAAGTATCTCGGGATCTTGTTCACGAGTGATGGGAAAATGGAGCGAGAGGTGGACAGACGGATTGGTGCGGCATCAGCAGTAATGCGGGCGTTGTACTGGTCCGTCGTGGTGAAGAGGGAGCTGAGCCGTAAGGTCAAGCTCTCGATTTACCAGTCCATCTATGTTCCAACCCTCACCTATGGTCATGAGCTTTGGGTAGTGACCGAAAGAACAAGACCGCGGATACAAGTGGCCGAAATGAGCTTCCTCCGTAGGGTGGCTGGAATCAGCCTTAAAGATAGGGTGAGGAGCTCAGACATCCGGAGGGAGCTCGGAGTAGAGCCACTGCTCCTTCGCATCGAAAGGAGCCAGTTGAGGTGGTTTGGCCATCTAATTCGGATGCCTCCAGGGAGACTTCCTTTGGAGGTTTTCCGAGCACGTCCGCCTGGGAGGAGACCCCGGGGTAGACCCAGAACTCGCTGGAGGGATCCCCCAGGAAGAGCTGGAAAACGTCGCTGGGGGGAGGGACGTCTGGAGCGACCTGCTTTGCCTGTTGCCTCCGCGACCCGGCATCGGATAAGTGGAAGAAAATGGATGGATGGATGGATGGATGGATGGTGTATGTTTTTTCCAAAATACGGTTAACATAGTGCCAAATGTGAAACATTTTTTGGAGCAAAAGACCAATGACGGACAGGTCCATCAAAACATGTCAGGTAGATTTTTGACAAAATTATGTGTCTGATTGTAGAAAAAAGGTTAAGACAAAGAAGAATGACAGTTGACAGTAGGCTGCTGTAATATAACGGTGGTGGATGCAGTATTTTTTTGGAGTGAGCCACATGGCACAAAAGACTTTCAAATCAGCATTGATCCTCCCTCTCAGCAACCACGACAAAAAGTTAGTAACAACTTTTCGGTATTTGAAACTTGGATTGTGAACCTGGTAACTGAATTTGTGAGCTATGTTTCATCTATCCATCCATCCATCCTCTATACACGCTTTATCCTCACTAGGGTCATGGGGGGGTGCTGGAGTCTATCCCAGCTGACTCGGGTGAAGGCAGGTGACACCTGGACAGGTCGAGCTATGTTTCATTTATGCTTAATTTGCATAATCCAAGCACGCAGGGTAGGCCTACTGCACAAGAGAGCATATTAGATGGTGTGTATTTAGCAGGAAAGTTCAGATACTTAAACATTATTTTCTGAAGGTAACCGGGCATCTGCTTACAGGTCTAGTTTCAAATTTATGTCCTAATATATTCAATTCAATTTTTTGGTTGCTTTTGTGAAGCCAAGTTATGTACAACCCTACTAGCATCAGCAAATGTTAATTGCTAGTATAAGTTGCTGCAGTATTTGTGGTGTTTTCCCCTCTTTTGGGTAAAAAGTGAAAAACACTTTACAGCTCGCTAACTGCTGAAGTTGCATTTTATTATTTTTCAGCTTTGTCTAAGAGGAATTGTTGATTTCATTGGTGGAAACCAGACATCGTGAAATGTAAGTTATATTCTTAACACAACATACCATTTAGTCGTTCGCCACTTTTTGTCATTCTAGACTTGTAAAGTAAATTTGAGATTTAAGTTTTTACAGTGTTTGACAGGTTACAATTTATTTTGTACTGAATGCAGTGAACATACAAAATGAAAACATGGCAACATTTGCTCCAAGACCTGTAGTAACAAAAAGAAGAGAGATCCGAGGCACTCCGAGTTCCTAAAAGCCCTTTAATAATTCATGGACGGCAGTTTACGGGTTTCGGCCACGACACAGACACATCAAAATATAATACAGCAATAGGGCACAGGTGTGCCTACTAATGAAATAACAACATTTAAAAAAATTGACAATAAAGAGACCAGAAGAAAGATAGCCTAGCCGCGCTAGACAACCCACGGCAACAAATTTAATTCTCTGCCAGGGTGGGTCTAGTTACCCTCCATAAGGCTCGAGGCTGGATTCTCCTAAAACTGGCCGACCAATCACCATGAAGTGTAGAGTCAGAAGGCGGGCATAACTATAGTGACGACAGAGGCGCGACGATTCTGACAGAAACAACCAGCGCACAATAAACAGTTATCTTTCGACTCGGCTTTGGCCACAGCCCTTAAAGATTTGAAGCTAAAATTCAACTTGAAAGATAAACAAAGGACGGCACTGAAGTGTTTCATTGAGAAGAAAGACGTATTTGGACTATGCCGACAGGATAGGGCAAATCCTTATATACCAGTTGGCTCTGCAACTCCGCCTGGTTGGGAAGCTAATGGGACTTAGCCCACAAATCCGGCCGTGCTCTGGAAACTACGTCAGCCTAATGTTGGTTCGTAGCCTATTGGTTGTATACTTACCCCAATTGCTGCAGAGGGATTTGATAGACAACCTTTTAGCCCGCTCCCTCCTGTCGAGCTTCTCCCTATGACCCTTGTGTCGTCAGAAACATGGTATAGCATGGCTAGGCTAGAAGAAAGGGTTAATCATAGACAATACCATGTTTCCACAGCGCCCTATAAATGGAACCGTTGTGTACAGCATAAGATAAATCTACAACGCCCCTCAACCTGAAGGAATAGAGAATAGTGGTCCTCACAGTACATCACTAACAGGCAGTGCAATAACAAGAAAGTCAATATTCATAAAAACACCGAAAAGTCCACCTCCTCATTGAGGCCTGGAAACACAGTGGCTTTTAGAGTCTCAATCCGAACTCCAACAGACATATTCCGTCCAATTTGTGTCAGGGAGAACGGGAGGCTTTACAATGGCTCAGAAACAAGGAAGACATCATAATCAGAAAGCGGACAAGGGGAGCTACTGTGGTGTGGGGTAAAGCATCAATATATACAAGAGGCCCTTAGACAACTCAGACACTATTACAGCCCTCTCACAATCAGCCCCATTTCACAGATTAGACATGATCTGCTATGCATCCTGGACAATGCCTTAGAGCACAACTGGATTAATTCCGATGAGTACAAGTTTTTGTCACCCACCAGTACTAAAATGGCTACTTTTTAATTATTGCCAAAAATTCACAAAAATCTCCATGATCCTCCAGGAAGATGATCATAAACAGAATCGATACCATTACTGAGCCCGCATCAAAAATATATTGATTTTTACATTAAGCCTTTGACACAGTCCCTGGACTCATATCTACAGGACACAAACCATGTTTTTAAATATCCTTGGCGAAATTAACTACAGTTCTAATTATTTTCTTGTCACTATGGACGTGGAGGCACTGTATACAAACATTGACCACTCTGGGGGCCTCCAGGCTTTACAACAATATTTACAAAAAGGCCTGATAATCAAAACCCTCCCACTGACTTTATTGTTAATCTGACTCGCTGGACGTTGAATATAATATCTTCTTATTTCAGGATAAGCTATACAGACAAATAAAAGGGATTGCAATGGGCGCTGCGTATGCACTGAACTACGCTGGCCTCTTTTTAGGATTCTGGAAGAACGGTATGTGTTGAATCCCGCAAATTCCTTCAGACAGTACATTCACTTCTATGGCAGATACATAGATGACCTATTTTTTGTCTTCTCTGGCTCTGCTCAACAGTTAAAGGACTTCCACCATTACCTAAATGGCACCAATTCTAACATCAAATTGACCCTGGAGTTCAGTCAGACGTCTATCAATTTTCTGGATCTGAATGTCTACGTCGACACGGATGGATCTCTCTGTACCACAATCTACAGAAAACCAACAGACAGAAATACTATCCTCAGAGCTGACACTTTCCACCCATCCAGCCTTATTTCCAACATTCCCCTTGGACAGTTCCAGAGACTCAAGCGCACATGTAATATAGACTCAGAATTTCAGAAACAATCAAATTACATGTACAGGCGCTTCAAACAAAGAGGCTACAGCAACAAAACATTAAATCAAGCACTTTTGAAAACTAAATCTATTGAAAGAACACATCTCGTCAAGCCTAAGCCCAGGCAAAGGGGTGATTACAGCATATTCTGCACTCTCCAATACAGCAGTCAGTCGTACAAAATTAAAAGGATCATTCAGCGGAATTGGGATATCCTTCAGAGCAATCCCTCCATTTCTCCAGTCTTCTCCAGACTTCCACAATTTGCGTTTAAAAGGGCATCTACACTCAGAGATAAACTGGTAAAAAACTATCTTCCTGCTATCAAACCACAGACATTTCTTCAAAAACCCATGGGAACTTACCAGTGTGGATCCTGTAACCATTGTTCACACATCAACAAATCCACCACCTTTAAGGACTCATCTGGAGTCAGAACATTTCACTGTAAACACTTTGCTAATTGTAATTCTACTCATGTCGTATACCGTTTGGACTCCAAATGCGGTTGTTTCTATATAGGACTTACCAAAAGGAGACTGTTAGACAGATTCTCAGAGCACAAATATGCAATAAGGACTGTAAATCTCAATTACCTGATTGCCAAACATTTCAAAAATTCCATTTGTTGTAACCCCAACCAGCTCACTGTGATGGCAATTGAAGTAATCCCCAAAACCAACAGAGGTGGTGACAGACTAAGAACTTTGGCACAAAGAGAAACTTTTTGGATTGAGACTCTAAAAGCTACTGTGTTTCCAGCCTCAATGAGGAGGTGGACTTTTCAGTGTTTTTATGAGTATCTGACTTTCTTGTTATTGCACTGCCTGTTAGTGATGTACTGTGTAGATTCTATTCCTTCAGGTTGAGGGGCGTTGTAGATTTATCTTATGCTGTACACAACGGTTCCATTTTAAGGGCGCTGTGGAAACATGGGTATTGTCTATGATTACCTCTTTCTTCTGGTCTCTTTATTGTCAATGTTTTTAAACTTTGTTATTTCATTAGTGATGTCTTGTTTTAGGTGATGTGGTCATGTGACCTGGTTTCAGCCCTTATTAGGTACACCTGTGCCCTGTTGTTGTATTATGTTCTGATGAAGGCTGTGTAGTGGTCGAAACGCGTAAACTGCCCGTCCATGAATTGACTGAATAGCAGTAACATGATTGTTGTGCTAGGTCATAATGATGATGGCTTATCAGTTGGAAAATCAACCAAAGGATTGTTTGTAATAACACTGCAGTTTATTTTATCACTGAGAAACATCAGGCTACTCATCTTCCCTACATTGGTGCTTATCATGTCACACCCATGCCAAAATCCTGCTGCTGTGTCAAACAAGAAGACCTGTTTGATTTATACCCACGCCCTGAATATATCGTTTGGGGTATGTCGCTGCTAATCTTGCACCATTCTGTCCCTACTTTCTAGATCAATGTCATCCTTAGGTGAGGCTATAAGGGACATCATCCTCAGGGCGTTGCCCAGTGTGTCTAAGGAAATCCAGCAGAAGCTTGTTTCCATACTTCAAAGCTCTGGAGTTGAATGTGTAGATGACCTGAAGTATGTAGAACAAGAGGACATCAAAGAGCTGTTGCCTGTTATTCAGCAACGAAAACTGCTGGAGATATTTAAATTGGGTAATTATTACAAATGTTTTGGACATCATGTTTTGTTACCTGTAAATAGTTATAGAGTAAGTTTTCCAACATATTATGTCCACCTATGACCTAAAAATATTGTTTTATCACTATCATAAGGAAAGAAAAATGGAAGCAAGGTGAAAATTAAACTCCTCCTTTTGTGGGCTAAGGCAATGATTTTTTTTTTTTTACAATTTTTCTTTTATTTCTTATTTGTCATTTATTATTTATTTTCTTGTCATTTCTCTCTTGCTTTAATTGCTTATAGTGATTGCATATTTTTTCCTGATGATATATAAATGGTTGCCTGGAGATACTGCCAACTACTCTTCAGATTAGCGCCCTGTTCCATCAGTTTTGAAATGTGTAAATGTGTAATGTGAGAAGATCTGTACGATCGAAACATTGCACAACAAGAGTAGATTTTTAAAAAATGCCTGGTAAACAAACAAGTGACAAATATTTCAGATTTGTTGGTGTGTAGTAGTTTTTTTTAGGATGAATGAATCCTTTACTCAAAATTACTTAAACCTGCATGTAAGTATATTGTAACGTTCAGAGATTTGTCAATATGTTTGTTTTTTGTTGTTTCAGGAACTACCACCACGGCTTTTGATTTGTTGGATCATAATATTTTATTAGATAAATTAACATTGTATGGATTTACATCATCAGCTGTGAAATGGGTTGAAAGTTATCTTTGTGATCGAGAGTATAAGGTTTATTTTAATGGAAGTTATTCTGAGGTTGGACTGATGGACTGTGGTGTGCCCCAGGGCAGTTGTCTGGGACCTTTGTTATTTTCTATTTTTACCAATGATTTTTCGTTGGTGTTACAATATGCAACCATGGCTATTTATGCAGATGACACAACAGTATATGCATCTGCACAAACTGTAGGTCAACTGAATAGCATCTCAAATGATGAAATGGCTTCCATTACACAATGGATTCAAGATAATAAATTAATTATTAATACTGGGAAAACAAAATGCATGGCAATAGGTTCTATACTCAATATGAGAAATGCACCCAGGCTTCACTTAATTCAAGGAAGTAAATTAATAGAACAAGTAGAGGAAGCAAAATTATTAGGTGTAGTAGTAGATTCTAAATTGTCCTGGACCAGTCAAGTTAATCATTTATTAAAGAAAATGGGGTGAAGTATGGGAACCATTAAATACTGTAGAAAATACATTCCTCAGTGGTTGACCAAACAGCTAGTTCAATCATTAGTACTGTCCTATTTAGACTTTGCCTGGGGACCAGACAGCCTTTATATTGTGTATTACAAATACACATAAAGTCAGTCTGGAACTGCTCCATTGAACCAAATGTAGCCCAGAGGCGGGACTGCCGATCACAGCTTGAATTGGAGAGAGCCAATCAGCGTAACACATGTGTGACGCAATCACTAAGCGACCTAACAATTGGCTTTCCGCCATGATGTTTTGTAGTTTTAACAGCTTCCTTCGCCGTACAGGGGTCCTGAGGAAAATCTAAGCTCTCCCTTTCAACAGTGGAGGGCAGCATTACGCATTCTATCGTACAGTCTGCCGGAATTAAAAATACATCCTTTTTAAAAAGAAAAGCTTTAAGAGCTGCTTCTTGTTGAGGTTTTAAGGACAAATTCAGCCCGTGCAAAACAGAGGAAAGCGCACGAGAGAAACCTCGCTCTGTTGCGGTCGCATCGTTAACTCTGGTGCTCTGATTGGTTCGGTCTGATCTGCTCGGAGCTTGACAACCTGTCAAAATGTGTCAATGGAGGAGGGCTAGACCGTATTCCCGTATATCCCTTATAACGGGAATACAGTCTAGCTAAGCTAGGCTAATTTAGACTATGCATCAGTCATTTGGTCTAATACGAGTGAAAATAATTTACACAAGTTACAAGTAGCTCAAAACAGGGCAGCACGGATTGTGTTAGGTTGCCCTTATAGAGCTAACGTAACAACAATGCATAATAACTGGACCTGGCTGACAGTTAAGTGCAGATTTAAGTACTTTTTAATAACATTTATTAGAAATGTTATTGTTTCAAAAATGCCAAAAATTATTCATTGTAAATTAGAATTTTTTCAGGTATTCATAATTATAATACACGCCAAGCAAGTGAAACAAGGTGTCTACTGCCTCCGAGCAGAACAAATCAAAATCAATGAACTGTGAGTTATCGAGCCATGATTGCATGGAATGCTTACCTAGATTTCTTATTGCAGAGAACAACTAAATTTGTTTTCAAAAGAAATTGAAACTTTTTCTGGTTACACAATAATGGACAGAAAAGAAATACTAAAGTGAACTTACAATGAATGTAATATGACTTGTTATCATTGTTAACATTGTAATATGCAGCTATGTTTTTGTATTTTTGTTTCTCTTGTCTTCAGATTTTCTCATTGAGCTCTTGGTGGCTTTTTTGTTAAATTGAATGATAGGTGTGTAGAAGGATGTAGGTGTGTGTGATCAAGCGGCTCGAGCGGTGGAAGAACAGTGGTACAAAGGCAGGCGGAGGCAGCATTTGAGTGGTCGACTTCTTTTCTTTTTTTTCCTTCTTTATTTTCCAAATGTGCAAAAATACAAAATATCAAAGTGCAAGTGCAAAAAGTGCAGGTGCGTTGGAGGGCAGGAGCAATGGCTTCTCCAGCAGCAGAACGCAGAACAACCAGACAGACAAACCGTTTTTCTTGAATGAGGGGAACAGCCTCCTCTAATACTGGTCTGCTCAACAGGAATAAACCAATAAAACTCTGGAGGTAGATCACCTTATCCTTAGCTGTTAAAACCTAAGTTAAAACTCTCCAACATAAACCAAAACCCAGAATAAAGTAAACAAAAAATAACTAATGCAAACTAACCCAACTAAACCCACCAAACTTAATCCAACAACACAATATAAAGTTAAAACTATTGCAGCCACCCCTTCCGTATCCCTCCCCTTGGTCCAGTCCGGAACAGTCTATTGGGCATCTGGCTCCCCGGGGACTCTTTTGGCCAGACGCACCTGGACACAAGAGGAAACGGTAGGTTAACTGCACAGACCACTCACTCACACACACACCTCCACGACACTCAATACATTCACCGCATGCACACCACACTAAGAGAACCACCAATTTAAATTATCTCACAATATTGTACATTCCAATCTAAATTATCCTGTCACCTCTGCAGACCCGGCCGCCGCCATCACCCAAGGTGACGCCACCGGACCGGACCCACGGCCAACCTCAATAAAAATGCTTGGTTAATAAAATATTTAAAACCGACAATCGTGTACAAATTATTTACCAATTAGCTTTCTCAAAGTGTTGGGTGCATTAACACGCTAACTGAATGCATAAAGTGTCATGTGCAATGTGCAAACATACGTGACGGACGGCCCTGTTCGTCACAGTGTGCGTGTGTGTGTGTGTGTGTGTGTGCGTGTGTGTGTGTGTATAATAAAAAGTGCATTGTTTGCAATGAATATGAGAAAGACCCCAGGAAGAATAGCCTCTGAGCTGTGTCAGAGGCTAATGGGGTTCTTAATAAACAAACAAACAAACAAACCATCACACTTAATACCCAGGCCTCTCTTAAGTTCTTCGTCCCCTGTCCCCAATGTGTCATCTGCTTCTACAACCTCACTGTCCACCCTTTCATCCCCCACAAGCTCATGCTGTTCATCCTCACAGCACGATCAAAGCAGCGCTGGTTCAGCAAACATGCTAAAGTCATGGCCTGAAACATTTCAAGTCCCATGGGACAAAATGCCACAGGAGACCCAGAAAACTATTTCAAATGGCACAAAACCAGCAGATGGTGCGAACATATAAGACACGTTACTGTGAAGAAGAGGATCTGCTCCCGGGACACTCTACGGCGTTTTACGTGCCGACAGAATATTCTCACACCATTGCTATCACTGTTTACATTCCTCTGTGAGCGCATGCAGACACTGTGTGTGACATCATTCACTCCGTGGTGTCCAGAGTACAAACACAGCACCCCGAGGCCTTCATGCTCATTTCTGGGGGTTTCAATCATGTTTGACTGGACAATACACTGCAGGACTTCTATCAGTTTGTGGACTGCCCCACCAGGCTGAACATCCATCCATCCATCCATCCATCCATCCATCCATCCATCCATCCATCCATCCATCCTCTATACATCGCTTCATCCTCACTTGGGTCATGGGGGGTGCTGGAGTCTATCCCAGCTGACTGAAGGCAGGGGACTATGGGGTGCAGTGGCGTAGCTGGGATGTATTCCACATGGGTTTCCATGTGTGTCGAAGGGGCCCGCATGTTTGGCATGCCGCATTGCACACAAGAATAGAGGACAGAAAAAAAGTCAAAAAAGTGCATCACCATGACCATGACAGAATTGTAATAACCACCTTGTTTTATTGTCAACAACAAAATAAAGATAAATAATAAGAAAATAAAATAAAATGTAAAATACTGAATACAACCTCTCATTACAGGCACTATTTGAGGAGTGTTTTTCTTTTTTCATTCTTGCAAATGAATCAATAACCTTGTCAAAGTTAGTCTTCTCAGACATCTCTCGCTCAGTAAAAAGTAAAGCGAGGCTTGAGAGGCGAGACTCGCTCATTTTTGAGCGCAGATAGGTTTTGATCATTTTAAGGCGACCTAAAGTGTGCTCTGCCTGTTCACTGCTTATTAGAACAGTGAGATATATCCTATATAATGTTTCCATGTTAGGATAAGCTCTGTGCAAGTCATTTGCAATCATGAAGGGCAGAATCTCAGCAGTGAAAAGCCCTGCTTCATCAGGGAACATGCCCTTGAAAACATCTCTAAAAGCAGAATATTCATGAGCAAGACTTTCTGCATCCTCCAGATCTTCTGAATAAAACTGGAAGTTCATTTATCCTCTCAGTCGATTTGTAGTCAAAAACGTGTTTTTCATTAAGGGCTTGAAATTTAGCAGCTGTGTTGTGAAGGTCTGCAAAACGTGTCACAAATTGTTGGTCAAACACATCTAAAATGTAATAAAATGTCTCCACTTTAAAACGTGTCCTCCTGTCAGATACAGGCTCATCTGTGGGGAGTTCATCTGCAAAACGTTTTCTTGTTTGAACTCTAACCTCCTGAACTCAGTGGATGTGTCACATTCTTTTGCTTGTTCCTTTGCAAATGCCTCAATATTATTAAAGCCCTCTTCAGATCTTAAACCTCTCAAAGCATTGGCACAGCTGTCAATTTGATCAATTGCAGCATTTAAATCAATCGATTCTTTCTGAAGGTAGTTTGACAGAGAATATGTTTTTCCTAACAAAGTGTTCCAGAAATTGAGCATGAACATGAACTCAAATATGTTAAGTGTGGCTAGCAGTCCTTTTGCATCTGCTACAGCTCTTGGCTCTGAGCGTGCATCATCAATAATTATTTCAAGTGCAGCTATGATTGCCGGCATATTCTGCATCACGGCATCAGTGGCGTGCTTTCGCGATGCCCACCTTGTATCACTGAAACGTTTCAATGTTAGAGCTGTATCCTGAATCATTTTGTCCTGTTGTTTTGTCAGTATTCTGTAACGAGGTAAACTCAATGTTAAAAAGCAATACAACTGTTCAAGGGTACCAAAGAACAGTTTTCCAGTAGTGCATGATGTTGCAGAATCAAGCAGAATGAGGTTTAGATTATGGGCACAACAGTGCACATACAGAGCCTGAGAGCTACATGAGTCTTTCACTCTCTTTTGAAGGCCTGATATGTGACCAGACATAGTTTTGGCACCATCATAAGCTTGTCCTCGCATATTGGAAGCGTTAAGTCTGAGTTCTTGGAGCGCTTTAATCAGTGAATCATGAAATGATTCGGCACTTCCACTGGACAGCTCATCAAACTTAATGAACCTCTCAACACTTTTACCACTCTCATTCACATAGCGTATGGACAATGAAAACTGATCCACTCTAGAAATATCAATTGTTGAATCAGCAATGACAGAGTAGAAAAAAGCATCCTTAATTTCTTTTACGATCATTTGCAGCGTTTCATTGCCAAGGCATGTGATAATCTCATTTTGAGATTCTGGACTTATGTATTTATAGCCCCTGTTGAGTTCACTGATGTGGTTATCGATAATAGTGTCATATTTTGCCAATAGTTTTAACAGTTCGAGAAAGTTTCCCTCATTAACAGTTGGAGCTCCTAGGCCAGCATATTCTCTATGTCCCCTAAAGGGAAGGCCTTGATTAGCTAAAAACAGAGTAAGGTCCACTAGCCTTTTTAGTACTCTCCTGTTTTTCTCAATGGTCAGTCGTTCTGCCTGCACAAGTCCTGCAATGACAGTTTTATCCTGAGTAATGCGATATTTAGTAATGAATAAGGTCTTCTCTGCCTTGCGGTGCCTTGCTAACTCTTCATGGTGCTTTATCCTATCCATTCCTTTGTGGTATGCATCAAAGCCTTTGTTGGGGTCAGACCAAATGGTTTGGTCACCCTTCTCTGCAAAAAGCCAACAACAAAACCAAAACATCTTGGCTGAAAGACGAGAATACACCAGCCAGTGTCTATCTGTACTGACCTTGCCACTTGTGTTTTTGTACCAGTGTATTTTGAACTTTTCGTTGCATGAATTAGCCACAAAATCTGAAAAGTTATCTTTTAACCCAGGTTGGCATGGACCATGTTGAACAAGGGCTCTGACTTTTGCCTTGCTCAGTCTCATCTTTAAAAAGAAATGGATCTGAGGGATATTCTTGGCTGTAGTCCAGTAGTGGCTCGTCTGTGGCTGCCTCATCCTCGGTTCCCATATCCTGCACAAAAATATGCGGAGATATATTATTTAATTGTTTGCTTTCTTTTTTGCAGGTACTGTTTCAACATGTTTTTGACCCAGCAACAAAGTTAAAAAAAAAAAAAAAGAATTACCTCTTCCCATCCTCATCATCAAAGTCATCCAAATGAAATCCCTCTTCATCCTTGCTGACCGCCACCTCCTCTTTATCCAGCACTGCCTCACTTTCATGCTCTTCCTCAATATTTCCTTAATAATAAATGTGATAATAAAGCCTATGGATTTTATTTTTATTGACAAAGAAAATTAATGATTTATAATGTATGTCTTTTCTGTCTGTACCCTGAACAATTATCTGGACTACACATACACACGTGGACAAAATTGTTGGTACCCCTCAGTTAAAGAAGGAAAAACCCACAATTCTCACTGAAATCACTTGAAACTCACAAAAGTAACAATAAATAAAAATTTATTGAAAATTAAATAATCAAAATCAGCCATTACTTTTGAATTGTTGATTAACATAATTATTTAAAAAAACAAACTAACGAAATAGGGCTGGACAAAAATGATGGTACCCATAACTTAATATTTTGTTGCACAACCTTTTGAGGCAATCACTGCAATTAAACGATTTCTGTATTTGTCAATGAGCGTTCTGCAGCTGTCAACAGGTATTTTGGCCCACTCCTCATGAGCAAACAGCTCCAGTTGTCTCAGGTTTGATGGGTGTCTTCTCCAAATGACATGTTTCAGCTCCTTCCACATATGTTCAATGGGATTCAGATCTGGGCTCATAGAAGGCCACTTTAGAATAGTCCAACGCTTTTCTCTCAGCCATTCTTGGGTGTTTTTGGCTGTGTGTTTTGGATGGTTGTCCTGTTGGAAGACCCATGACCTGCGACTGAGACCAAGCTTTCTGACACTAGGCAGCACATTTCTCTCCAGAATGCCTTGATAGTCTTCAGATTTCATCGTACCTTGCACACTTTCAAGACACCCTGTGCCAGATGCAGCAAAGCAGCCCCAAAACATTAGTGAGCCTCCTCCATGTTTCACCGTAGGGACAGTGTTCTTTTCTTCGTACGCTTGGTTTTTGAGTCTATGAACATAGAGTTGATGTGCCTTACCAAAAAGCTCCAGTTTGGTCTCATCTGTCCAAAGGACATTCTCCTAGAAGCTTTGTGGCTTGTCAACATGCATTTTTGCAAATTCCAGTCTGGCTTTTTTATGAGTTTTTTTCAGCAGTGGTGTCCTCCTTGGTCGTCTCCCATGAAGTCCACTTTGGCTCAAACAACGACGAATGGTGCGATCTGACACTGATGTACCTTGGCCTTGGAGTTCACCTTTAATTTCTTTGGAGGTTGCTCTGGGCTCTTTGGATACAATTCCAACGATCCATCTCTTCAATTTGTCATCAATTTTCCTCTTGCGGCCACGTCCAGGGAGGTTGGCTACTGTCCCGTGGGTCTTGAACTTCTGAATAATATGAGCCACTGTTGTCACAGGAACTTCAAGCTGTTTAGAGATGGTCTTATAGCCTTTACCTTTAAGATGTTTGTCTATCATTTTTTTTCGGATGTCCTGGGACAATTCTCTCCTTCGCTTTCTGTTGTCCATGTTCAGTGTGGTACACACCTTTTCACCAAACAGCAGAGTGACTACTTGTCTCCCTTTAAATAGGCAGACTGACTGATTATGAGTTTGGAAACACCTGTGATGTCAATTAAATGACACACCTGAGTTAATCATGTCACTCTGGTCAAATAGTTTTCAATCTTTTATAGAGGTCCCATCATTTTTGTCCAGGCCTGTTTCATTAGTTTGTTTTTTTAAATAATTATGTTAATCAACAATTCAAAAGTAATGGCTGTTTTTGATTATTTAATTTTCAATAAATTTTTATTTATTGTTACTTTTGTGAGTTTCAAGTGATTTCAGTGAGAATTGTGGGTTTTTCCTTCTTTAACTGAGGGGTACCAACAATTTTGTCCACGTGTGTATATGGATTATTTTATGGATGTGTTTTTTAGTGGATATTTTCGTCAGAGACAATTCTGTCCACACCACAGAATTATCTCTGTTCATACAGAATGGCAAAGCTGTAAACGATCACCTCTGAGGCCTGAAATGTCATGCCCAGCCGAAAATGTAAAATAGCACAGAAGAACATTTTAAGCAAAAAAAAAAAACGTCAATGGCCCATAAGAAGCAAATGCAGATTCGAAACTAAATAATAATAATAAAAAAACTAATCACGAGTTAACAAATGTATGGGAAACACTCTTAAGTGCAAACATACCGGGCTTTGCAAAAGTTCTGTTGCACGGTTCATGATCTTTAGAGATGTTTACATGTCGTAGTGAAAAATTCCATTAAATAAACTGAAAGTTCTACCTTATAGGCAGGTGTCCTTAATACAATTTTTGTTCTCCGGAGAAGTTGTATCAAGATGGAAGTCAAAAGAGTTGAGATATCTGTTCTCCTTCATGCTGGCCACAACAAGTCTGACAGAGCCAAACAGCTGAACATCAGCCGGATGACCGTCCACAGAGTCGCGGAGAGGCTGAAGAATGGTGAAGATCTTTCAGTGATCTTTCAAGAATGGTGAAGACCTGAAAGATCTTCACCATTCTTGAGCCTCTCCGCGACTCTGTGGACGGTCATCCGGCTGATGTTCAGCACAAAGGAGAGCAGATATCTCAACTCTTTTGACTTCCATCTTGATACAACTTCACCGGAGAACAAAAATTGTATTAAGGACACCTGCCTATAAGGTAGAACTTTAAGTTTATTTAATGGAATTTTTCACTCTGACATGTAAACGTCTCTAAAAATCATGAAACCGAGTGTAACAGAACTTTTGCAAAGCCCGGTATAGCCCATTACATGTGGACCATTATTGTTTACAACCACTTTTTATCAGTTTAAAAATAGCCGTTAATCTCCATTTATATGGGTGAAATCGCTGCGTTTGTGTGGTTCAACTGGACAGAAAATGTGCATTTTGGAATATGTGGTATTTGTGTAGTCCAGACTGAGATGATGTCGCTGCAGTAGACAGTGCATGTTTATCTGCATGTCTACCTGCTGTAGCCGTGGTCGTCGTCCTCAGACCCGCACCGTCACTGTCCTGGCCTGTTTCCGCCACAGTGGCCCCCCCCAAAGATCTGGAAGTTTGGTGCATTTGGCTGCATCTTCTCTTAATATTTTTTTCTTTTTAGCCATGCGTTTTTCTGCTCCACTAGCGGCTTTGTCTGGCGGCATCTTTCTTTTCGTCATTTTTTTCATCTCTTGTCTTCGGTCTGGCTCACTACGCGGCTGAGCCAATCACGTTTCAATGGGCCAATGGATCAGCTCAAATTGGCAGAGGTATCCCCCCCTTAATGAGCAGCATAATACAGTGACCCAGTCTGACGTCACGTTACACTCTGCGCTAACCTGCTGCTGGAGAGAAGGCCGCTGCTGCGCTCGTTCCGCCGTGGATTTAAACAAACAAACAAACAAAAATCCTCAGCATTTTGGTGGTTTTCAGGATTTCACCACAAGAGGGCCCATGGGTTTTCATAACCCACCAACCCTACATAAATTACGCCACTGGCAGAGCTTAGAAAAATTAAAACTAAATTGTTAGAGTCACTGCCAGAAATGCTCTAGAAACATTTCAGAATGAGCCCTCCCATCATCTGTTCTTCTAATTATATTCATCCTAAACCAGGGAAACCAACAAACAGATGTGAGAATATGAGGCCAATCAGCTGGTTGAACTCTGACCTTAAAATATTCAGTAAAATTATAGCAAGATGGACACAAACCCTAATGCCAGACATTAATGATGGAGACCAGAATGGAAGGCAGGGTTAGGGCTATGGGAAGTCCAGACCCAGATCTTCTTTCAGCAGACCAGAGGAGGTCTTTAAGGTGAAGGATCTGTCTGATGTTCTGCAGAAGTTTAGGTTTGAAGAGAGTTTTAGACAGTGGGTCCGCCTGATTTATAAAATGCCAACAGCAGAATTCTTGAGAAAAGGAACGTTTTACAACCTTTGAACACCAAAAGAGGCTGTCTTAAGGGTTGTCCTCTATCCTGGCTGCTGTCCACGTTAGCAAAACACACTAAGAAATGGAGGGACAGAAATGGACCTAAAAGGGTACAAAGGCTTCGTCGCTCCAGCTGTACCCTAGTGGAGAACAACATTGTACCTCTGAACATAGGAACATTATTGTACCTTATCGTCTGTACCTTTATAAGCACATTTCTGCACCTCTAGTGACAAATATGTACCTTTATATACAGGTACAAATCTGTACCCATTAAAAAGGTACAATGCATGTATCTGATGAGGTACAGCTGCAGCGACATGGTGATTTGGCACCTTTAAGAGACAAAAACAAACCCTTAAAATGTACAAAATACATTTATTGATCAAAATGTAACCATCAGTTCATTTCATTGGCAGTGCATTTCATTAAGGCAATATTCTTAAACATTTGTCTTCAACCCAAAAGCTATATAGAACTGAACAGAAGTCAGAAGATGAGTTACTACTAGAATGTTGAAGACGGACAGAGTTTGTCTCTAGTAATCCATTCATAAAGCCTTGCAAAACTTGCACAAGTATTTATACAGAACATCTAAATCCAACATACAACTTGTCATCAATAGTGTACGTGTCAAGTGATGTATGGTCTTTTTCATCTCCAGGTTTAAGCAAAATCCACTCACTAACCCAACATGCTGAATAAACTTAACAAGTGTAAAGGTCCTTCGCATGCACTTGGGGCACTGGTATAACTGAGGCATGATGATCTAGCACAGTTGGTTTATGATTCTGAGTACAGTTATTGGCAGAGTCTTGTCCCCTTCTTCCACAATGCTGACAATACGCCTCTGAAGAAAGGTCAGGGTGTTTTTCAGGTGTGGTGGGTATGCAATGTTGAAAACGAAGTACATACTGAGGGCTGTTATGAAGGCTTCATCAAGACCCAAGCACTGGCACACATGGACACCATCTACTTTCACCACACTGGGCCCAGCACTGGTCATTGCCATTTTCCAGTCGTTATCCATCAGTTGAATGGTTGGATAGGGTGTAGCAGCATCCCTCTATAATATAAATTTTTTTAAAACAATCATGAATTGGTACATGTGGTAACCAAGTAGCAATTTCACATAAATAATATTTTACTAATTTGTTATTTAAAACAAATTATAGACTTGTGGGTTAAGTTACAAGTTTCTTTAAAAATATATTAAATGATGTGCAAAATACCAATATAGCCCACGTTTCCTGTGTCAAGTCAAATTTTCTTTCCCCTTCACATATCTGAACAAGACCTACAAGTCAGCAATGTAGGACAATTCAGATGCTTACCTCTCCCACAGTGATGTAGTGTTCGATCTTTTCTCTGAAGATGGATGGAAAAAGGATGAGACCAGCCCTCAAGTCGATTCCTCAAATGGGGAAAAAAAATGTAAAAAGATCACAGATTACAGAGTGTAACTACAGCAGCATTTATTTTCATGTTTATTAGCAAGATAACTGACTACCTGGTAGATCTTCAGCCAGGGCATCCTGTCTTGCATCAGTGTACTGTTTTGCCAGCGGAGACTTCCCTTGTGCAAGCTTAAGTACATTTGGCAAGACACTGGCAAAGCCTTCTCTGAAGCGATGACTGAAGGCGAATGTTGAAGGGTGAGTTCTGTCAACCTCATCAATACACTGTAGAATATACAGAAACACGTTAGAAATTAAGTACTGATAAAAGCAACTGTAAGTCACACATTACTCCAGTGGAATTTTCATAATGTCCAAAACTACACTGATAAAAGCACTGACATTAGGGATGGAACAGTAGAGGGGATGTACCTGATGTCCTAGCATTCAAAACTGAGTGGCAAAATGTGTTATTATTTGATTTACAGTGGCACATTTGAATATTACAAATTGTCATTTGATTTTGCCACTCAATTTTTGCCAGTTTGGAATGTTAGGGAGTTACCCTGGAGATCTAGAGTCTGCACACCCTCGATAATCAATTATACTGAGGTTATGCACACTGTAAATCTAAACAGAAATAGAACCTTCAATATTGCAAATTGAGTGGCAAATCAACTATTAACAATGCAAACTTGCCACTCATTTTGCTGCCACTGTTGTGAGGGAATGCTAACTGCATCTGTTCCCCAAGTCACTTGCTGCACCACAGCAACATGGGAAGCAAGTACAGACACTGATGGAGAATCATGACACAGCTGATCCTGTCTGTAGACATTAGGGCAGGGCCAGGTGTATTAAGTGGACTTAACCCTAACGGTTTTACTCTGATTTTTATATTTATTTAAAGATTGGCTGCTGTATGTCTTGTTTTGTTTTTGTTTTTTTTTAATTTGAAAACAGGTTTATAATGTCACATTTGATTAATCAGCTAAGTAGGACGTAGCATCACCGTCAAAACATACAACAGTTATTCTCTTCTCAGTTGATACTGGCCCATGGAAAGAACTACAATAAATATGTAGCAAACTTCAATTACAATATTAACTGTGATTATTATGGACACAATAATCACAAAACAAACATTCAGTATTGCGTAATTGACATAATTATTTTTGTTTTGTTTTGTTTTCACTGTACTTACCATAGCAGGCATCTTTAAGAAGGGATATTTGTTGAGTACTTCCTCCACTGGCATCCCTTCCATGACCTCACGTCGTCTCCAGGAGAATGTTCGTGCCATGCGGTCTTTGACAGTGGTCATATCTGGACGCATCTTCCGATACTCGCTCTGTAGCACGTTAACATGGGCTTCAACAGATGCAGAATCCTCCCCAACACAAATTTCCTTTGGCATAAAAAAAGAAAACAGTGCTCAGACAGTGACCAGTAAAGACTTCTTGTTTTGCATTTGAAATTTCTCAAATGTATTCCACTCAGATTATTTATACAACAAGTTAAAATGTTAAATATGAATAATACATGTGCACTTACAAATGATTGACTTGACGGCTTACGAGAGACATTTGAAGAGATGTTGGTAACCTTGGACTGCTTTGCATGGCCAAACTTCTCCTTCAGCTTTCTAACTTCAGTGTCACTGACAAGTGGTGCACGTTTTAAATTTTCGCTTCAAAGACATGTGCCAGGTGTGCTAGGAAAAAAATCACACAATTAGTAGGCCAACTGTGCTACTAAAGAACAAGTAAACAAAATCCATGTATAGGCATGTTATGTTAACATGTATGCAGGCCAACAATTAGAAATGCTTACATAGCCATTTCCCTCCCTGTCTCTCAGGAAAGGGTATTTCATGATCAGAGCCTTGGAAACTTGAGTGTACTCTGTATTGGTTGGATACCTATCTCAAAGACAGAAAGTTTTTTTTTTTTACACATGTAGTACAACAATAAAATAAATATAGTAGAGAATGATTACGTACAGGGTGTATTCTGCCATCATTTCATACAGCACTCTGATAATTTTGTTGCAGAGTTTGGGGACTCTGTGACATGGTTCTCTTGCACCCAGTTTCATCTGGACATCTTTGGGAAAGGTTGGAATGACAGTCACGATAGGTAGTCTCTTGTGAGTCACTTCTCCACTGAAATGCAAAAAGAAAAAAAAGAAACAGCAGATTAATCACTTCATTAAATGTTTAAACAAAAGAAAAAAAAAGGAAAAAAACGGGGGTGGGGGGTGGGGGGGATGGACTCCAAAACATCTCGTCATAGAACATTTCTGCCCAGATAGCTCCCTGTTCGCAATGAAGCTCAGAGATTTTAGCGTATATTTTTTGTCATTTTCAGTCGTATTTACACACTTTTTTAAATGTTTTTTTTTTTTTTTTTTTTTACAATGAATGTGTGTGTAGGCCTGGGCCAATTGAATATTCTGTTTGAAAACTCCAGTAACTTTAAACAGTTCAACAATGCTCTACAACAGAACTGTTAAGGCAACATTAAGGTTTAAAAATTACAATAATCCCAGTCAAATGTCAAGTTAAATGTAATAAAAAGGACCACAATATACAGATGAGTGGGCAAACACCCCAAAGCAAATAAAGTCAATTATTTTAAGTTAAACACACTAACCCCTTTGAATTGTATTTTCCAAAATATCCCCTTTAGACAATCAGAAAAACATGTCAGCGTTGCACCTTCTTGTTGACTTTTAACATAATCTACTGCACATATACCAACAGAAAACTTAAAACCCAAGGTGACATGCTGCAGCATTACATAAAACATTGAATAACATTAACAGAAAAATACATCAGAAAATATGTCTCATTCATTTACAGCCAGTTTTAAGGTGATAAACTTGCCTTGTGTCAGTAGATGGCAGACACTGAAGCTCTGTTGTAGATGGAGATGGACAGTAGACTTCCACTGGCACTGGCTCTAAGGTAATGGGGATTTCACCTTCCTTGTACTTGCGAACAAACTGTTGAAACTTGACTTGCTTTTTGAATGACCCGTCGAACAGGTATGCAACCACGGCTTCTGTCAGTCCACAATCCACCGTTTCTCCATGGACATCATTCTCTAAGAAGTGTTACACAGGCACACATACATGCACGCCGCGCACGGTATGCACAGACACACACACGCAGATACGCAGATTAAGCACACAACAGTTAAATAAGTGCGTTGTGGAGCTGCTGGTACGCTGCTCGGTTCTGACGAGGCCGAGGCGCGAGGAGCGGCGTGCAGTGACAGAGCTGTGGCGTGGAGCTCGGTGTGCTCCGCTCCGTACCTCGGCCTCACAGATCCAAACCACGCAGCGTACTAGCCAAACATAGTCTTCAGCAAACAGAAAAGACCCACTTTGCCAAATAAACGGAGAACAGTACCATGCCGCCCAGACCGCACTCACAACCCCATTAGCAGTAACGGCAACACCGTGTGACACACGCTTGCGTCTCACACCGAAAAGGGCTCGGCTTAAAAGAAGTTCTTAGCAATTTACGGTGCCAAGCTGAACACAGCGCCGAACTTACATCAACTAGTCATAAATATTTCAGTTGAATTTACATTATATACAGGTATTAAAAATATACCGCGGGGCGTGTTGAATTCAAATTCGAATTTCCGTTAAAATATTTAGCAGAGATCAGCTAACATGGCAAATGTTTAATAAAGTTGAATACTACAAAGTTATGTCTGCTATAAAGACTTAACGCTAACAGTAATTCAAAATTTAAGCAGAATAACAAAAGCTAGGAATGCCGCTTCTAGTTCAAGTGAAAATATCGGAGATCTTTTAGGACAGACTTTAGCTGACCTGAAGGGGGTTTTACGGGAGAGTGCAAACACAAAGCCACAAAATGCTAAGTACTTAAACACATAAACACTGAAAATACTAAGCTACCGTGACGGTATTTCACTGAAATACTGATATTCTAAAATTGCTGACAAGATGGCTAAGCTAGTTGATCCAGTAACACATAACATGCTAGCAGGGGGCTGTTAGCAAGTAAATGTTAAATTCATTTTGAGTGAGTTAGGCCATGAACAGAAATAGGTCCTTTTACTTACCCCTGAATTTTTTTTTGCCTCTTCTTCGTTAATGTTGATCCCAGCTTCAGATATTTTTTTAATAAGTTCTTCGGTGGACAGGCTGCGTAAACCTGGACTGTCCGCCGTTTTACATTTCTGGCGCCTTTTCTGTCGTCCGCGAGGAAACACTCCACACTGACTCCTACTGGTACAACTTTGTACCATTTTTTCTGAGCAGTGATTTTGTACCTCTGAAATTAAATAAAGGTCCAAAGTTAATCACCTTAAAGACCACCTTTGTACTTGCATGGAACATTCCTTATAAAAGTGCCTTTTGGGTACAAAATTTAACCTTTATTTTTCTGTGTGTAGAAGCTTTAGCAAATGTACGATCACAGACACACAGATTCAGGTTAAGAAAACTATTTGTCCCCAGGGGGCAATAAAAAGGCACGTAGAGCAGTCAGTGCAACAATGACATAATATAGAAATAGGGATAAATATATATATACAAATCTAGAGCAAGTAATAGGAATGAAAATAAAAATAAAAAGAGAGAAGTACGCCAAAAACGCAGCTTAGTAACGCACTAGTACAAATATAGCCATACATAGTGCAAATACGAATGAAAGTAGGTGAAATATGGCAATGAGGTAGATACAAGAATATATCAGTGCAGATATAAATTGCAGAATGTAAAATGTCAGAGTTCACAGAGGTCCATGTTAAAGTCTGTGTGTGGTGGTGATGGAGGGGTGTTATGGTTCATGAGTTGAGGAGTCGGACCGTCCTGGGTACAAAGGTACACCTTCTCCTCTGTGTCCTGCATGCAGGGCAGCAAAGTCATCGAGCAGAAGGAAGACACTCAGACGCAGAGAAAAGATCATGTGAGGGTCACGGATGATCCGGTTTGCCAGTCTGCATGTTCACTGTTCATACACTGCAGACAGAGTTCTGAGAGGCAGTCCTCTGGTTTTAGAGCAGTGACAGTCCTCTGCAGGGTTCTGTTCTGGAGGCTGATGGAGCAGAACCAGCAGGTGATGGAGAAGGTGATGGTGCTCTCTATGAAGGAGAAGGAGAATGTCTGGAGAATGTTCTTATTTACTCCAAAAGAGTTGAGCTTCCTGAGGAGTTACTGCCTCTGCTGACGTTTCCTGATAATCTCCTCTGTTAGAGGAGAATTTCAGCTGGCTGTCAAAGATGGTGCCCACATATTTGTACTCCTCCACAAGCTCAACAGGCAGTCCATGGATGGTGGTGGTGACAGTGGAGTGCCTGTATATCAGAGTGGTGACATGACGGGTCCAAAAAATTTTGGTCACGTGATCTATGGCGCCATTTTGTTTCCAATTCATGAACGCTGGGTTTTCCTGTTAACGTTGTTTACAACGCAGAGTAATTCTAGGTCTTTTTTCGCTTCCTAAATACCTGAAAAATGACGGGCTGTTGTGCCTTTGGGTGCACAAATCGATCGGAGAAGGGATTCCACATGTTTAGATTTCCCAGTAATAGTGAAAGAATGAAACTGGGAAAATAAAGTCCGGAGAGTGGGATGGAAACCGACTTCATCATGGTTTTTATGCCAGATTAGTCCCATGTATGTGCTTTCATGTTATGATGTATGGGTGAATGACAGATAGAAAAGTTTGATGTGATTTTCGGCAGATGTGGTTATTTTGACTTTGACCATTTTCATGCATGGAGATGCACCCGTTAAACTTCAGCGGCCCGTATGTGCAAATGTATTTTACTAAATTGATCGAAGCTGCAAACTTGATGATAGAAACATTATACACCCATGGAAAGCTTAGATTCTCACGAATCCGCCGGTATAAACCACTTTCAGATGTGATTACCACAGCAGGTAATATAAACACATTTGTCCAACAAACAGCAAATAACGTAAACAGCACAACTCACCTTTGAAGGCTCAAAACTAGTCACAGATGAAAATATTCCACAAAAAACGGTCATAATCCAACCTTGGACATCCAGACAAAACAAGCCAGTAAAATATTTTGTCCAAAACATGTCTTGAAATCAGTAAGCAATCCATAAATAGCGAGTTTTCGTGAATGTGCACCTCGCGCAGCGGGTCCCATATTTGGGATAGGCTCCAGTAGAGTTCCTGTGTCCTCTAAATAGTAACAAAAAAATCATTATTATTGATAAGCAATCATCCTTTTTTACTTTTGAACGATGACTAGAAAGCTTAGAATGTAAAAATCCAAATAAAACACACAGCATGCTAAGTGAGTACACACACAGTCACGGGTGCATTAGTGTGTGGCAGTGAATGGAAACAAAATGGCGTCAAATCCCCAGTTGTCGCTACTCTGGTATACAAGCACTCTAGGTGACAGCTGTAGTCAGCGCCATCTGCTGGTTGGAAAAGCTCACCACCATCTCCTTGTTTTTTTTAACATTCAGATCCAGACAAGAGTCATCACACTAGTCCACAAACTGCTGGAGGACTGAGCTGTGGGACTGAGAAGGTCCTGACAGCAGAGACAGGAGGACTGAGAAGGTCCTGACAGCAGAGACAGGAGGATTGTGTCGTCTGCAGATCTGACCAGGTGGGAACTGGGCTGTGTGGATCTGCAGTCATCCATGTAGAGGATGAAGAGTAGCAGAGAGAGGACAAGGGCCTGAGGAGAACCGTGGAGGTGTGTGGTAGATCAGAGAAGGTGTTGTTGACCCGTACTCTCTGTGATCTGTGGGTTAAAAAGTCCAGTATCACACATTCACGGAAAAAGAGTCGGGCAGACTGCACACAAGCTGTCCCTCTATGCTGATGATATTCATCTGTTCATCACTAAATGGATCCGTTCCAGCTCTGCTACAGTGAATAAGAATATATGGGGATGTTCCAGGCTATGCAGTACATAAAAACCACATCAGCAGTACTAAAGCTTAAGGACAGAAGATGCCCAGCTCCACAGGTTCTTCACTGTAATGTGTGGAGGACATGGGAGACACAAGCTGTCCCAAAGACAGAAGATGTTGATGCTGATTATGGACCACTAATACAATCAGTTGATAGCTGGATGTCTCTTCCTGTTTCACTAACAGCTGGAATCAATATTCTGATAATGGTTATTTTACCAAATCTAATTTATCTTTTTCAGAACATTCCCCTGCTGACACTGAAGATTAAAACACTGTCACATGGATTCATTTGGAACAACAGAAAATCAAGGCTCTGTTTGCAAGGGCGTACCTTTGGGTCTTCCATTGGGGGGGGGGTTAAACTCTGTGCCTGTTTATTGGTATTTACTGAATTGTTTACTTTTGTAAAAGGAGTCGTGGTAATTTGGCATGCCTGTATTAGAAATACATTGGTGATTTACTTGAAGTTGTTGCAGCTGTGTACTTATGTATTTATGCAACAATGACCATTTAATTCCTATTGTGTTTAAGTACGAGCTAGCAAGACCGTAGCAGCTTCCACTTAATTGATTTTGGGTTTATGTCAACTATCTATGAAAAAAAATCCAGAACTTTAAAGATTAATCAACTGCATCACTGTATTGACACAACTAAAGTACAAACAGAAAATGTCTTATGCACAATTCATGGCAACACTCAACACATCACACAATACAGGGTGGCACACTGGAGTGCAGCTTGCACCTCTATTCTGGTGTGGAGCATGTATAGAGAAAGCTAACACAGTACAAGGGCTAAGGTATGTTACCTGGTCATTTGTGCCTCCTGTGCTGCCTTTCCCTGTGCTCTCTCTCCCTCTCTTTGGTCACCTGATGATCCTCCATCACCTGGACTTCCTCTGTCACCTCCTCCTCCTCTCTCTTGCTCAACTGTTGCACCTCCTCTGTCACCTCCTCTCTCTCTCTCCTCATCTGTGCTTCTCCCTCTCTGTCCACCTGCCTCTCTTTCATGGCCTGTTCAGCAATCATATTCTTGAACCTGGTATAAAAAAATGCTTAGTTAATGTTAAAATGGTATCAGCCCGGTTAAAAATGACCAGTAAGGTCAAAGAACAATTTGAGGAAATAAATACATTCAGGTATTTCCCAAATTTAGTCAAGATTCACGAGATGAAGTACTTCTCTTCCCCTCCTCTGCAGCCACCCTGCTGCAGCAGAGCATCTGTTGTCACCATGGTTACCGCTTCAGGCCGACGCAGACATTCCTGTTCCTTCAGGATTTAGAAACGTCTGGAAAATGTAGCTTCTGTGTATGCTATTGCGTTGTTTGATCAGTAAAATAGCTTCACTACTGAAAAGATATTTGATGTGTAAAACAGCGACGTTACGACCTGCCCGGTTCCCCCGAGAAATGCAGTTTAACTACGCCGCCATCCATCACTGTGTATTGGAGCAAAGTCAGCAAACAGCCCTTTAAGTTACAATTCAGTGAAAACTGACATTGGTCCTACCCAGTACATCCCCGACACTCTCTGGCTGTACCTCACAGGACAAGCTCAAACCAACTCCAGTCACTAATCATCAGCTAACTTAACAGGACAGGTAGGCTATTTTACCTCTTTTTGGTCAAGATATTTCCTTTTTTTTAAGTTGTTGGTGTCGACCAACAATGAAGAATTGTTGTTTGTCCTTTTCGTTCTTCTCATTTCTTCACGGCTCTGCTGTCTCCATCGATGCCAAACATACAGGGTCAGGGAAAAGTGAACGTTACGTAGAGGAGGGTTGGGTGATACCAAGTATTCGGTGGGGGTGGGGGGGGTTACATTAAGATGATTAAACTTGCTACTGTTTTGTTGGCAAATGATATTAATAATAAAAATCAACAAGATAATTAATGCTTTTATTACACTGGAAAAATGTGATTCTATTGTGGGGGTTACATTAGCTGAACGGGATTTTTGCGGGGGTCATGACCCCCGTATCCCCGGTGCAAATGTCTGTTTGTCTCCATTCTAAGTGATCATGGAGGGTTAAATGTCCAGACTGATTGGTGGACTACTGAGCTACAGGAGGTTCCTGATTGGACAGAAATAAAACTCTGGGACTCCTCCCATGTTCCTGAACTCTGACAGTGAAAACTCTACAGACCAGTAACCCAATAGTCAGAGATCTGACTAAAATAATAAAATATCTAAAAGAACCAGATTCAGCCTAGTATGGAGGGACTGGTTCTTTTGATGCTACATTTAGAGTTTGAGCTTCTAAAGGACTGGAAAAGATCCCTGATCTGGGGCCTGTTTCATGAAGCAGGTTCTAGAAACTCTTGAGTTTCTTCCTCAACTCTGAGTTGATCTACTCTGAGATAGAAAACTCTGAGTTTTCTGTTTCACAACGGCTGATATGAGTTGGTTTAATTAACTCAGAGTAGTTTGACCCGGAGTTAAGTGCGTGCACCACAACTCTGAAAAGACAGCATCAATGGAGCCCCGATTCGACGAGTCACCATGGAAACGGGGAAGCGAAAGGCTGCGTTTTTGAAATGGAAGTTTTTAACGCGCTCATATGGCGAGTTTGATCATGTTTTTAGAAAGAAGTGCAACATCAGAGTATATTAAAGGAGGGAGACAAGAGAATTCTATTGTGAAAATCTTTATGCTGCTGACCACGCTGCAGTCTGTTGCTCAGGTTAGACTCTCCATAAATCCTGGAGTCATGAACAGACCCAGACCACGTGGCCTCCACATTAGAAATGATGTATGCAGCATCACATCTGATCTGGACAGTGCAGAGAATGACAGATGTTGAACTATGATGCAGTCTTTAACATTTAGAAACAGTAGTCAGTCTACCTGTAGCCTACCTGCACATTTATGCTGTGAATGGACTTCCTGTTCATGATGTGAGGGAGCTGTGATGGGGATGTGTGTGCATCTATGCAGCCAATCACACTGGGAAATCCTAAAAGAAATTAAAATGACTAATCCCAGTCTGAGGCTGCAGCACAATGTCATTAACAGAATATGATTTAAATGAATTTAACAGATCTCTACATCATTCACCTGCAATCCTGTGGATCCTCCTTGATGTTCTGACAGGTTTATGTCCAGGAAAACCACAATGATGAGTTAAAGTCGTTTCAGGGACAGGAAAACTTTTCTGACTGTCCTCCATACAGTTGTCTTACTCTGCACCTCTGACATCATATAAAAACTTCCATTTGCAAAGAACCGCAGCGCAACACACAATATCTGCTGGATGTGAGAGCATGACTGGTTGGTAATGTAAATGTAAGGACGGATTAGGTTGTTTATGTAGATTATGGACTTGAAACGATTATGAAACGGTACCGCTCAAACCGATAATTGTCCGGAAATGTGAGAACATTTATGCTCGGTCTGATAACAATCTACCAACGAATATTTAATGATCTGTGCAGTAATGCTGCTCCTTTATCCACTGGATCGTTAATAAAAGCTGTTCTACGCCAAAACTCGCTCGCTTACTGACTGAATGAATGAGGAAATGAAACAGCGTGTGGCTGAAAGAGGGCGGAGACGGAGAGAAACTGGAGGTTTTCTCAGATAAACCTGCTGGTGACCAGGTTAGAGTCATAGAGTCTGTTACTGCGGTAACTGACCGAGAGTTGAAGTTACCCCTCTTTGTGAAACAGGCTAGAGTTACCCCTCTGTCTCAGGGTTAAGTTACCTCGCTTTGTGAAACGGAAAATTCTGAGTTTCCCTCATTTCAGGGTTAAGAAACTCAGAGTTTTCAGTGAACCTGCTTCGTGAAACAGACCCCTGATCTATGATGATATTATGATGTCTTGAACAACTGAGGCATTAGATTAATGTGAATTGAGATTTTTTTTTCATTCCTAACTTAGAATCTTTGAAAAGCAAATCAGAACACTAACCAAACCCCACAGTCACCTGATGGAACACTGAGAACAAAGAACAGTTTAAAAAATGGAACCACATCTGAGCCCTGTAACATGTTCACATCCTGTTCATCTGAGAGCTCACAGTAGGAGAATATCAGCTCTGTGATAGAAGGAAGGTCTAGAAGTTTCAGCAGAGGAGTGGAAATCCACCTGAGAAGCAACTCAGACATTAAACCCACGGCTCAGATTGATTCATGCTAACTGGCTAAAGCTAACATGCGTAGCTCCTGTACAGCTAAACTAGTTCAATAAGAATATACCAGATAGAAGCACTGAATACACAGAGGGGTAAAGGAACACTTTCACTGAGTTTGGCAGAGTAGAAAAATTAAAACATCTGGGCAAGAGGTCAGAACTGCATGAGAACTTTATTTAAAAAAAAAAAATCTAAATAGTTCAGAATCATAATCAAACTGGAAAAAGACCCTCTGGAGTTAGTGAGGGACATGGAGACTGTTGTTTGCTGTGTTTCATGCCGTCTGGTTTTATCCATCCATCCATCCTCTATTCACCACTTTATCCTCTCCAGGGTCATGGGGGGTGCTGGAGTCTATCCCAGCTGACTCGGTGAAGGCAGGGGACACCCTGGACAGGTCACCAGTCTGTCACAGGGCTACATATACAGACACACAATCACACTCACATTCACACCTACGGACAATTTAGAGTAACCAATTAACCTCAGCATGTTTTTGGACTGTGGGAGGAAGCCGGAGTACCCGGAGAAAACCCACGCATGCACAGGGAGAACATGTAAACTCCATGCAGAAAGATCCCAGGGATTGGAACCGGGGATCTTCTTGCTGCAAGGCCAAAGTGCTAACCACTAGACCACTGAGCAGCCCCGTCTGGTTTTATTTTTCCTTTTTTGTGTGGTTATTTTTCTGCATACGCACATCTATGTGTTACATAGTAAAAACATTGTGTAAAAATATTCTTAAATAACTGAAAAAGTGATTAAAGTAGTGGAATTATCGGTAACTGTGTTCAGGGGATTAGATGCAGTTTAGTGTGTGTTATTTTTGGCTGATGTTTTTATTTAATTATTGAGACAAATCAGCAGTACAGCAGTTGAAGCAGGAATGAGGAACAAGCTGCTGCTTGTTTATTGATCTTCTGCTTATTGATCATTTAATGGTTGTTTAATTTTGTTGTTGAAAGTTTTGAATGGTGTTTAATCTGCTTCAGAGCAGCTGGTGTGGTTGGACGATGTCACTGATATTGAGGATGAGATGTTGATCAGCTCTAGATTGATCTTTGATTCTCATATTTTTGATTCATGTAAAGATAAACAGACCCTGTCGACCACGTGACGTCACAGTAGCTTAGACAGAATCATCCAATCAGAGAAGACGCTGTGCTTTGTTTCTTTGATTGACAGGGCCTCGAGCCAGTGGCTGTGCGCCTGCACGACTGGCCGTGTTGCAGGAGGGCGGGGCTAAGCGCCGCTCGGCAGCACAGCGGAAGAAAATGGCGGCCGTGGCTGCAGAGCCAGGAGCTGCTGCGGTTCCCACAACAACAACAGAGGGCCTTCCAGAACCGGGCCCGGCCGGGCCGCCCCTCCCGGGAGCCCTGCCGGAGCCCGCCGGACCGCAGGAGTCCGGCTCCGCCCCGGAGCTGACCGTTCCCCGGACGGAGGACGGTGCGGACGGGGAGGGCCGCCATGTCAGGCCCGAGCTGGAGCCCGCGGCGGGAAAAGCTCCTCCTGAGAGCGGCGCTGCGGACGGACCGCTGGACCGGGTCTCCGTGGACCGGGTCTCCGTTGACCGGTTCTCTCCCGGACTACCGGCCAGCATCCTGCCGAACCCGCAGCCCTCCGCCGTCTTCCTGCATTCCTTCCCCGCTCCGCCGCCCGTCACCGAGGCGGGCCTGTCCTTGGCGGAACCGGCAGAACCGACCACCAACGTGACCACGGACCGGGCCGAGACCGCGGACCGAGAGCGGTGCTACACGGCTTTAGTCCAGAAGGAGCTGCGTCCCGGGGCCGCGGAGGGCGCCGCGTCGGAAGGCACTGCGGACCGCCTGTCTGCCCCGACCGATCCGGACCGAGACACCGGGTACGGAAAGAACCCGGTGGGGACGGAGGAGCCGACCGGCCGCGGCCCGCGGGACTCGTCCCCTCCCTGCCGGTCCCCGAAGAGGTGGCTGGTGACGGAGGCCGTGAAGCAGGAGAAGCCCGGAGAGGAGGACTCCGAACATCCCGGATCCATCCAGGACCTCAGTCCCGGTTCCGAGGTCCGGGTTTCCCTGGACCACGTCATCGATGACGCGCTGGTGGTGTCGTTCCGGCTGGGGGAGAAGGTGTTCTCCGGGGTCCTGATGGACGTGTCCAAAAGGTAATCAGATTACATTAGAGTCCCATCATAGCAGACAGTAATCATATTACACACACAGCTCCAACCAGGAGTAATCAGATTACATCAGAGCCTAAGAAGCCTGATCAATGATGCTGATCAGGAACATTATTGGGGGAGTTCACATCTTTCTAAAAGGTAAAACTTTATTTAAATGTTTTCATCAATATCACCGATCAGATTCCAATAATCAATAAGCTGATCACTGCTGTGGCTGAGAGCTTCAGGGTGCTGCTAAATCATTTAAGGTATAAAGAACATGAAGTACACAGTAGTACTACAGAAGTATTTTTGCTATAAATTGATTTGACCAATCAGAAGCATTAGAGGACATGGTGCAGACCGTTACCGTGGCAACGCTGAAGTATCAGTGATTGGATGATTAATTTCCTCGCATGAACCTGAAAGGAGCGTTTAGTTTGAGCTGTGTTCAGGTTCTTTGAGTATCTGTGAGTACTAGTTTACAGAGTAGTTTTACTGCTAGCCATGAGTTGTTGATAACCTGGTTACCATGGTGATCTCTGAGGATGAATCCCATAAACGCCTGAACTTCTGCTGCTAAGAGCTCCTGTTCTTCTCCAGGTTTTCCACACGACTCTGTCCGTGTTGTTAGAAACATGTGGAGGTCTATTTTGGATGAGTTAGTAAGGACGGCGAGGGGCGTGGCTACTAAAATGATGTCATAAAACACGCTTAAAGCAGCTCAGCACGGAATGGAGGGCAACATTAGGAAAACACGTGGTTCGTGGTGTTGTGGTTTGATCCGGTTGCCACAGAAACCAGACTGTAGCTGTAGAAACACGGCTAGCAGGAGCCAATCAGGACGCAGAATTTACACCTGAAGTGTGAACACAAGTTTGAGTTAAAAGTAAAGTTTGGACATCACAGGTGATCAATAAAGATGAAGTGAAACAAGCGCCGATTATTCTACAGCTGATTACACTATATGGGTCATTCCATATCATTTCAACCAGTGGTCCCCACCTGACCCTCTCAGGTTTTGCTAAGTTTTTACATACATTTAGTACATTATATATGATGGGAAAATCCAAAATGTGAATGCTTTATTGTCATTAGTTTCAAAGTTATGGCCATTTGAAGTAGCTAGGGGGCACCCTATTATTGCAGCCAAAATTAAGACTTGAAATTTTCAACCATTTTCAGACTTCTATAACTTCTGAACAACAAAAGATAGAGATCTGACATTTTCAGAATCATTTCACAGTGACCTATAGTCCTCAGAAATGTGAAAATATTTACTTTATATTTATAACTGCATGTTACAGAGAATGACAAAGTTGTGATTTTATCCATCGTGAACTTCTAAACTGCTACATTTGGCCCCCCATTACACAAAAACTGATCATCATATCCATTAGAGATTTTATGTGGTATCATTTGGCTCTCTAAGGATTGGATCTGTATAAAATGAAAGTGCTATGGGATGTAATGCATGAAATATGAACAGCTAAAGATCACACATATCTGTCCGACCTTCGGATTCATTCATTAAAATACATTAAACATAGAAGGGTTTATAGAAGCAAGTTGTGCTTGGTGTCAAAATTTAGGGAAATTCCTGTAATTTCACGTGATGTCTTTTATTTTCTGATACCACCTATCCCATGTAGTTGTTTTTAGAAAAAAAGTAAAAGTCTCCACTTGATTCCAGATTCAAGTCCTTTGTCGTCTTTTTCAAATGTGTAATAAGAACTGATGTGGCATTTAGGAATGGAGTGGAAATCTGACCAGAATATAACAGACTGGACTAGTTGACATGTTTTGATCGCAAGGACAAGTGGGTTTATATTTGTCATATTTTCTCCCTATCACTGATTTTTAGAAAAGAAACATGAACATTTTATTTAATTTAGTTTTTGGAAATGGCTACAAATACAACAAAATGTGCTCCACATTGTGCCAGAATGCCCCATTTTGCATCTTGATTTTAAAATTTTTACGGGGGGGCATGCCCCCGGACCCCCCTCGTTGCTTCGCGCCTCCAGCACAACCCACCACCTCAGAGCCATTTAAACCCAGGGGGAACACTGCAGAGGATGATTATAGTCAGACTGATGTGGCCGTAGACTCTACAGGATTTTAGTGGCTCAATAAATGCCTAAGTTGTTTAGTAGTATTTTAAATGCTTTTGTTTTTAAAAAATATCATTTATTTAATAGCCTATATGTGATCAATAAATGACCTTTGCCTATCTAAAGAAAAACTCACTCAGAACTCTGATATGTTAACGGCACTAAATAAATAAGTCAGTAAATACATTCATACACACATAAATAATTAATACATTCATTGTGTTAAGAAAAGATTTAGATGGGAAAATATCTGTAGATAATTTCTTTGTCCAGTTTTCTGCATTCAGTTGTTTATGTTTGTGCAGAATCCAGTATTCCACACTGGTTGGTCATTACATTTATTAGTCTGGTTTCACTGTTTAAAATGATGCCACGTCTTTTTAGACAGAACCTGTGATCATAAAACAACACAGAACTCTTAGTTTTGTGTTAATAAAGCACTTAAAGCTTTAGGTATGACTAAATGCTGTTTTCTAAATTAAATAAACCACTCCTTGGGTGGTTGTGGCCCCACGTTTGGTAAAGCTGGAAAGATATTCACAGATTCAGACTTCCAGCATCAATAACTCATTAGATATATGTTGTCAAAACATAAACGATGCCTCTTTCCCATCGTTGTAAGGCAGACAATGTGCTACAAGCCCTGTTTTATCAAAGTAGCTGTCTTTCAAGTTGCAGAAATAACATTGGTGTCTATGAGCAGCCGGCTGTGAACAGGGACCGTCTGCAAATTACAAAACTGCTGCAACAGCGAAGAGAGACACAAATATTCAATAACCTCACTCTGATCCACTGTCACCAGAATCACTGCAGCCTTCAACTGGCTCCATAGACACCAGTGTTAGTCCTGCAGCTTGATAGACAGCTACTTTGGTAAAACTGGGCTTGTAGCACATTGTCTGCCTTACAACGATGGGAAAGAGGCATCGTTTATGTTTTAACAATGTATGTAACAAAAATCAATTAAAATTGTAATCGTCCAAGATGACTAAAAAAATCGAGATTTTATTTTTTGGCCATATCGCCCAGCCCTACTGTGAAATGATTCTGAACATTTCAGATCTCTATCTTTTGTTGTTCAGAAGTTATAGAAGTCAGAAAATGATTGAAAATTTCAAGTCTTAATTTTGGCTGCAATAATAGGGTGCCCCCTAGCTACTTCAAATGGCCATAACTTTGAAACTAATGACAATAAAGCATTCACATTTTGGATTTTCCCATCATATATAATGTACTAAATGTATGTAAAAACTTAGCAAAATCTGAGAGGGTCAGGTGGAAAATTTTCTTAAAATTGGTTGATTTCATACGGAATGACCCATATCTGATTAAACTATGGGGGCTGCACAGAGGCGTAGTGGTTAGCACTTTCACCTTGCAGCAAGAAGAGCCCCGGTTCAAATCCCGGCCTGGGATCTTTCTGCATGGAGTTTGCATGTTCTCCCTGTGCATGCGTGGGTTTTCTCCGGGTACTCCGGCTTCCTCCCACAGTCCAAAAACATGCTGAGGTTAATTGGTTACTCTAAATTGTCCGTAGGTGTGAATGTGAGTGTGATTGTGTGTCTGTATATGTAGCCCTGTGACAGACTGGTGACCTGTCCAGGGTGTCCCCTGCCTTCAGAGTCAGCTGGGATAGACTCCAGCACCCCCCATGACCCTAGAGAGGATAAAGCGGTGGATAGAGAATGGATGGATGATTAATCTATGGCTGATTAATCTGGATCACGTGGTTCTAGACAATGAACTTCATGGTCTGATCAACTTTTTGATGAAAATTTCTACAGATCGTGTTTATTAATGATCGGACGCTTTCATTAATCGATTACTAATCAATACTAAAGTGATTAAACATCATTTAAAGCTCACCTGCATCATGCTTCAGTCTCTGATCTTTATTGATCAGCTGTGATGTCCAAACTTTACAATTAACTCAAAGTTCTGTCGTTATTCTGGTTTTAGTCTCTTTTTTTGCTTTCTTCTCTTTTAAAACAAAACAATCAAATGTGCTGATAAGAATAATGTTAGAGTACCGGAACGAAAAGCAGACCGGTCACAGGGGTAGTAATAGCTGTTTCTGTAGCCGTTAGTGTACTGCTTGTCTCTAGCTTTCGGAAGAAGACTCTCTGTGTCTGATTTACAGAAAAGGTTTCTCTCACTTAGTCATCTATCTTCTCACTGTCTGAGGATCATTTTAAACGTGTGAATTGTCAGAAGTTGTTTCTAGCTCCTGTGTTTGTTGTCAGATGGCGTTATAGATTCAGTATTTAAACAAAACTAATGCTGGTTAGCACGTTAGCATGTGGAGTGGATAAGTTTCTCTGTTTCATCCTCGTTCTGTTGTCTGACAACAAACATCTGGACATGAGAGCATCATTACTGTCATTCAGCTGGATGTAGTTTAATGAGCAGGAGAGAAGCTGAAGTATCAGAACATCCACTTTTTGCAGCGGTTTAGGTTTAATGGGCGCCTCCTGGTCATACAGCCAGGTTACTCTACTGCTGCATCACTGGTTGGCTATTATTGGTCATTGCTAAATCAACAACATTTGTAGTCCACAAAAAAGTTGAGGTCAGGACCAATTAGAAGATGATTGAGTCTCCAAGGTTCTCATGCTATATGTGTGTGTGTGTTTCCAGGTTTGGACCTTACGGTATTCCCATCACGGTGTTTCCCCGACGGGATGACCAGAGTCGACCTCTGATGTCCCTGCAATCACAGCCGATTGCCAGTGATGACCCGTCCACCATACAGGAAGAGGTCACCACCAATTCTCCACCCCCACCCCCTCCTCACCCCTGGACCTCCAAACCGCCACCATTATTCCAGGAGGGGGCGCCATACCCCCCTCCGCTGTTCATCAGGGACACTTACAACCAGGCCTTACCTCAGCCACCGCCGCGCAAGATCAAAAGGCCAAAGCGGCGTTATCGCTGTGAGGAGCCCACCTCCATCATGAACGCCATAAAGCTCCGTCCCCGTCAGGTGCTCTGTGACAAGTGTAAGGGTGTGGTGGCGACAGGTGGACATAGAGAGACACGGCGGGGTCCGGTGGACCTGAGGGGTGAGGAGGCGCCCCGGCGGCGGAGGCCGGCGGAGGGACCGATCTCCTCCGAGGTCAAACGACTGCGGAGTGACGACAAGGGAGGACGAACTGATAGACGCCCGTCATCAGGGATACGTGTGTCGTCTTCATCATCATCATCTTCCTCCCGCCGCGTTCTGAGGGGCGTGGCTTCCTCCTCATCCTCGTCGTCAGCTTCGTCCCACCGCATGCACCTGAAGCTGAACTCTAAGAAGGTTCTGGCTAAAAGTTCTTCTGTTGATCACTCCAAAGCGCAACAGGTTCTCAAGAAACTGGCGAGGAGCTCGCAGGCGCCGCCACACCACCGACCCTCTAATCAAAACCAGAACCAGGACCGCACCAAGGCTGTGACCCGAGCAGCCGCCCTGCAGAACCACAACCAGAAGGTCCACTTCACTCGCCGCCTGCAGCACCTCAGCGGTGCCGCCGTCGGCTCCAGCGCTCACACGGCGCTCCCGCCCAGAATGCGCCTCAAACCCCAAAGGTACCGTACAGACGAGGGACCGTGTTCGTCCTCGTCCCCGCCCAAACAGGGCGCTCGTCCTTCACCATCTAAACCTGCACAGTGCCCCGCCCCCACGCTAAACCCGACTTCGCCCAGTGCCCCGCCTCCACCCACAGCCATGACTCCTCCCCCCTCCTCCTGTACAGTCAGTCTCTCCTTGGAGATTCAGGAGGCCCCCCCTCTGGGGAGGGAGGGGCCGATCGGGGAGATGAGGGAGGGGAGGAGCAGGAGGTGGAGCCTCCTCCTCCTCCCCCCTCCTCCTCCTCCTCGCTGGACTCCTCCCACTCAGAGTGCAGTTCTACAGAGACCTTTGACCTCGCCCCACCAGGAGAGCCACCCTCCACCTTTTTGCCTCGCCACCCCTCCTCTCCTCCTTGTCCACCCAGAGCCGATGGCGAGGAGGCGCATGGCGGCGGCGAGGAGGAGGAGGGCTGTGACCCGAAGAGGCGGCGTAAATCTTCCACGTCGTCCTCGTCCTCCTCGTCTTCGTCGTCGTCGTCCGTCTTCTCCAAATCGGTGTCCAAGTGTCCGCTGCCCGATGGCCGCACCGTGTGCGTGGGCGACATCGTCTGGGCCAAGATCTACGGCTTTCCCTGGTGGCCGGCGCGTGTGCTCGGCATCACGGTGTCACGGCGCGGTGATACGGGGCTGGCGGTGCGGCAGGAGGCTAGAGTGTCGTGGTTCGGCTCGCCTACCACGTCCTTCCTACCACTCGCCCAGCTGTCGCCCTTCCTGGAAACCTTCCAGTCGCGCTTCGATCGGAAGAGGAAGGGGCCGTACCGCCGCGCCATCGCTGAAGCCGCCAGCGCCGCCAAACAGCTGACACCCGAAGTCCGGGCTCTGCTCACGCAGTTCGAGACGTAGTATTAGCTAGCCCCGCCCCCTGCCTCGCCCCACTACACATGCCCCACCCTTAGTAAAAGGTGGGAGGAGCTAACTCCCTGACTGATCTGTCAGTCAGATGGAGAATGTTTCTGTTTCCTGTTTAGGAAGGGGGAGGGGCTTCTGGGTGTCGGGGGCGGGCCTTATTGCTACAGTTTCCTGCCCCTGTCCTCACAGAGGTCCTCAGTTTTAGTAGATGTCAGTCAGTGACAGCGTTTCAACTCGCCTCGCTCGGTTCTTAATGTGATGATGTCATCGTGATGTCATCAGACAGTCAGTTACAGATTGTCCAGGTGCATCATGGTAAATGTAGCATCCATTCATCTAGTTATTGTTTGGTTTTCATTATTGCAAAACGTAGCCTGCTGATTGGTCGACAGAGCTGCGTCATGATGATGTCACAATGTTTAAACACTAACATCTAAACGCTGAAGCTACGCTAGACTCAGCTGATTATGTTTGATTATTCATGGTATTAATGATCACTCCAGATGTTCTCTTTGTTCCTGAATCCGTTGTTTTGTTTTGCCGGGTCAAACGTTTGGGCTCGGCGATGTGAAACGCTGTGACACGCTGATGTCAAATCCTGAGGACCACCCACCAAATGCAAACACGTCCTGTTTTTATGGAGGCTTCATTCCATTCAGGACTAACCCCACCCTACAGCAGATTATTACTGTGAAACATTACCGAGGTCAGGGCACCAAACACGGGACGTCATGTGACCCTGTTCAAACTCTGACATCACTATGTGGTCATCAGTATAACAGTTGTGATGTCATTGTTCTCTGATTGGCTCATAGAGGTTTTGTTTAAACAAAGTTTTCATTTGAAGTTCGGACTTTTATTTAGAGTATCATAGATGTTGGGTGGGACGATGTCTCACTCGGTCTGTGTTCGGGGGACAGACGGGGGACAGGTAGGACACACTGACTGCACTGCTCCCTGACAATGAGGAGGATGAAGGTGGATTTTCCCTCTCTGCTGTTTGTTCTTTCAGACTCTTTTTACCGTCTGTTTGCAGATCAGAGATTCTGAACGAAAGCCTGTTTGGACGAAACAGTCGACCTGTGTATATGTTTTTCTCCTGTTTTAAATCTATTAATAAACTGTCAAACTTGTCTTTGAATCGTCGTCGTCGTCATTTGAACCTGTCACTCTTTCTCTGTGGTGGTTTTACTGTAGGAGTCCCACCGGTGCAGACCTCAGATTTTCTCACCTGCAAACAGATGTTTGGTAAACGGGTCTCCGGAGCTGCTTTCACCTGAAGCTTCAGCGAAACCCTGAACTTTCCGAGTGTCTTCACTCCTGTTCAGAACTCCAGACTTGGACCAGGTCCAGATTCAGAGTTCATGTGATGGTTGCTGATTTCAGGTCAAAGCACCTCTGATCACCAGAGTGGGAAAATAGCAGCGGGTACTGGCTAAATCCTGGAATATAGGACTATGTATCGAGTGTAACAAGCACTAGATAAATCCTGGTGTGTGGAACTAGGGACTGGATAAATCATGGGAAAGTGATTTGGTAACATTAGGTACAGGCTAATTACTGAGAAATATTCGGGTGGTTTAGACTAAATCTTGGAGGTGTGGTCAAAGGCTGTCCTGTCTTTAGTTGCTGTTGTCATAGCAACGAGCACTCAAACAGAAACCCCAGCAGTCGGAGATTATTGATCAGCTGACCAGGATGTTTCCATTAAACGGAACGCTGGAATCAATGATTCTGTCATTGATCTGCCTCATTGATCAGCGAATCATTCGGTCTGTAAACATAATGTTGGGATCGATCATTGGTCACTGGAGGCTGATTGTTAGCATTTAGCTCTCTGCCAAAACTCTGAACCAGACAGGAAACAACACAAAGATGATCTGTTTTTTATTAATCAGTGAGAATTTACCTGTCTAGTGATGTCATCTCTGACTCCTGAGTCTCTATGATGACATCAATGATACCTGAGTCTCTGATGACATCACTGACACCTGAGTCCTTAATGATGTCATCACTGATACCTGAGTCTCAGGTGTTGGTGCTCCTGAGTGTCAGGGAGCAGCTTCAGACTCTGAAATACTGAGTTCCTGTAGAACTACCGGACAGGTGTAGACTCACCTGAAGCACAGGTGTTTGTCTTAGTTTCAGAGCATTATCGATGGTTATTTTAGTCATCAAAGTGAAGTCTGCTCATTTTCTAGAATTTTAAATGTGAACCTTTTACACAGAAGTTACCTGTCTGCAGGTGTGAACATGTGATGTTCCTGGTAAACAGAGACTGATTGGTGGATGAACTGATGCTTGTAAATGATGCATTCTTTCTCTCTCTCTGCAGCACAACATTGAAGAGCTGCTGACACTCAGAATCCTGCGCAGTGATTGGCTGAGAGGCTGTGACCAATCACATTCACACAAATAATAATTATTTAAGTGAAGAGTTTATATTTATAAAGAGACGGAAATGCCTTGGCCAGTCGACATGAGTGTTTCCTTGCTTACCGTGTTCTAATCAGTGACATCATGTTAGATTTTGCGTCCTCCAATCAGCAATCAGAACATTAGACAGTTAGCCAATCAGCTCCCAGTCTACCTTCGTAGTGTGATGCTGTCCATGGAAACCAGAGTGACCTACAGGAGCTGAGGCTTACAGACTTTTTTGTTGCACCTGAATGCACCGTCTCATCTGGTGGATTATGCTCCGCCCCCATCACGTCACCAGGAGAAGACATGTTAGCGTAGCTTAGCACAAACCGTGTCTCATGTCACTATTGACACCGTCTGGACTTGTCCCTCTTGCTGGAGACAACAGGAAGCAGGTTTTAACAGAGTAAATATGACATCACAGCTACATCATCACAACCTACGTCTGTTTTATGACCTCAGAGTAAGTGAAGAGGTCAGGATGAGTTTACAGTAAATAATTCAAATCCTTCTTCAGATGACAGGCATCTCTTATTGTTTAACTCACTCTGAGTACAGACATTAATAATGACTCATTTATATTATGTGCACGTTTGTCCATCCTGCTGTCGACACGTTTCGTATGTTCCAGCTGAGTGTCGTTTTCTTTACATCACGGTTGCAGAAAAGACTTCGAGGACACACCTGGAAACACCTGTCCATCCTGGCTCAGAGCTAGTCCTCCGTCCTCAAAGCGCATTTTAGAAACTAAGGCCCCGTTTACGCGAGGACGCTTGCAGGTAAAAACGTCAAAATATTTCAACAAAACACCCTACCGTTTATACGAGGACGGCGTTTTGGGGGCTTGAAAACGCAAACATTTGAAACCGGCCTCCAGAGTGGAAAAGTAGAAAACGCTCCGCCGTTACATTTCCGTCTAAACAGCAAAACACAAAACTTTGCCGAGATCTGACCACGTCACGTACGCGATTACGTCACATACGTGCGCCGGTGCTTTGGTTTGCCGGCCGGTACAAGGACGTAAACAAAGATGTGCGATTATTTCCATCCTTCGTACCTTCAAGCAACTCTGGCAGCTCTATGTACACTACAGGAGTCGTACCAACAAACGTACAGAATCTGTACAGATTCCATTCATGAACATTTACCGCGGCGGAGATCCGAAAAGGGAGACAGTAAGCATGCGCGTAGACATGGCAGAGTTTTATCACAGCGCCACCCAGCTGCCTGGCATGCATATCCAATCGAATTCCACACACTATAGAGTCACCGTATATACGCAGATTTCCTTCAAAACCGCTCGTCTAAACGTGAAATGACAAGACGTCACTTTTGGGTTTTCTGTTAGGATGGTCCTCGTGTAAACGGCCCCTGAGACGTCTTTTGTTGTGACTGACTTCCTTCCTGTTCAGGGCCGGATTTTTGAGGCTGAATCTGTAAAATGAGATGGAAGCAGCTGGTTTCTTCATCATCAGGCAGGTGTACAAACAGAAATGCTGGTGCAGGTCGAGGTTCAGCCCTGAAGCTCTTCAAACATCTCACTGTATCAGATTCTAAGAGTCTGAAGGAAAGTGAAATGTGAGAGGAAAAGTAGAGGAGGTTTCCTGTAACTCTGCAGCATTTCTGTAATCAGAATAAAACCTGATACTTGATCAATAATCAGCTGATTCTTCTGACAAACAGCAACCAGAGGATTGTTTCTGTTTCTACCCCTAAGAACAGAGTTTTCGTTGTGGTTGGTTCAGACAGTTTAAAGTGCTTGGAACCGGTTTGCTCTGCTCATCTGGAGTTTCAGTCCTCACAGGTGTTTTTTTATTTCTGTGATCTGGAAATGATGCAAACAGAAACCGTTGTAACATCTTGTACAAACTGCAATAAAACAGCTGCATGTGTGAAACGGTTTGGTGTGTTCTTGGGTTATTGATCGGCAATCAGATATCAATTAGAGCCAGCTGGTTTGTTAGTTGCTGACTGCTGCTCAGAGGAAATCAAAAGGTCTGCTCTCTGTTTAAAATGAGGGAGGTCTGTACCTTTCTATGTTCAGTGCTGTGACAAATGCTGTGAATTTGCATTATAAAAATCAGTTCCATTCTATTTAGTAAATTAGTTAGATAAAATTTTTATTATGATTCACAGACTAAAGAGCTCCAGATCCAATAGAAGAAACATGCAGCTGAAAATTGATGTAACTGAACTGCATCCAGGTCTCAGAGAACTCCAGCTGGAACTGGCTCAGCTTAAAGTGACTACAGCGAGTCTGAATCTCCAGAGTAGAGAACAGGGGCCTCATTTATAAAACATTGCGTAGGATTCATACTAAAGTTTGCGTACGCCTATAATACGAAATTGGCGTATGCCCTTCGCCCCTGATTTATAAAACTGTGCTTAAGCACAGCTGCACGCAATTTCTTGATAAATCACACGCCAGCTGGAAGATTGCACAGGTGGATCCACCTCACATTCCGCCCACAACACACCCACATTTTACCATGAATGGTCAATGCAAAGTAACTCATGAATGTATCTGTATATAAATAAGCTGCTGATCCACGGCATTTTACACAGCGCCCCCTGCAGTCTTTTCTCTGCTGTGCGTCAGGATGAATGAATCATGTGTTGATCCAGGCCACCCTGACACTAAATTTGTTATGATCATGTCCGATGTACAAATAATTTGTAAACTGATTGAATGTACATTTTTTCGGTTCACATAGAGAAATTCATCTTCACTCGGGGGTTGTGGTGTGAAGCATGTGTGCCTGTACAGGGCTGATTAATGGTTGGACGCTCATCCCATTCGGCCACATATGGATAAATAAACAAAATTCTTTACTTTTTTTTGCCTTTTTACTGTGATAGTTGCAGTGAAGAGTGACAGGAAATGGGGAGAAGAGTAGGGGGAAGACATGCATAAAAGTGCCGCGGGCAGGAACCGAACCTGGGCCACTGCGTCAGAGACCACCCCTACAAATGGATGAGCCATACAGGCGCCGGGTGATCAATAAACAAAATTATTTAATAAAGATGTGGACCGGCTCTTCGGTCAAACAACCGAATGAAATAACGTTCAATCCGCTCCTGTTGATATATGAACTTAGTTCTGCAAATACAGTCGTCGGCCGAATGACGCACTATATGAACATCTACAACAATGAGGGTTTATGATTATCCGGCTCTACAAGTCTAATATGTGATAACAATAAAGGTTTGAGATCAATCTGGTTTCAGTTCACCACTTCACCCTCCGGCACTGCCGTTCCCTCTGTCTCCAAAATGTGCTTAAGCAAGCATCAAAGTTGGTGCACCGGTGCGCACATTCTCATGCCAAGTTTGTTTTAGAAATCACAACCTTAACCCCAGTCAGTCCTCCGTTAGAGACCCCTAACCCCAGCGAGTCAGAGCACTCCTCAGTTAACTGGGAAACAGGTGAAGTTCTGTACAATTGTTAGTCAGATTAACACTATGGTTTGCACTCAGGGTTGTTTTGTTAATCAGAGCAGGTGAACGGAAGCTCACCTGCTGACACACCTGTCCTTAGGTTTGTGAGACTAAAAAAACACAGAGATTGACTCTGCTGTACGGATCTCAGATTATCAATAATCAATATTCACTGATTATAAACTGCTGAATCAGGTGCATATGCATATGTACTTCAATAGCTATTGCTGTGAGGGCATTAAACATCTCTGAAGGTACTTCCTTTATCACCCGGCAGCCTGAAGTTTCCACCTGGTCGTCCAGCTCAGGTGTAGGTCAGGTTGGTTATTAACCATGACATACAGTGTGAGATGGTTAATTATCTGTTGGTAATCTCTGTGGACTTCAACCTGAGACACTAAAGCTCTTTATGTTCAGTATTTGCTGCTTGACCGTCCACGCGTCAGACCGCTGTAGCTGAAATGGAAGACATCTCTCAGGTAAATTAACTGTTGATTACTGATTAAATGTTGGTTGGTTGTCCCTGTGAATGAGGACAGCTGGACCACAGGTCAGGTGGACTAGAAGACTGGTGCAGTGTCTTCAGTTGAATTATTAAACTGGTTACTGTGTGAAGAGTCGATCTCCGGCCCATTTAAGCAAACTGACCTGCAAACAACAGGTCTGTTGAACTGTGAGCGCTACACTCAGGTACAGGTACACACCTGAACACAGCTTGATGCATTCTGTCTGTCTGAGGACAGTAAGGACATGGACACTGATGTTTGGAGGATCAAACAGGTGTTTGTTCTGCTGCTATATTTTTGTTTTGTGTTGAGCTCCTTCTCTGTTTGATGATGTCCCTGGATCAACCGGTGTGTCTGTCTGTCCAATCAGAGTCACAGTTACCTGGAACATGGGCAGGGCCATAAGGAAAACACCACTGACTTGCCGATGCGAGAAGACATAAAAGAAAAACAGCCAATGGGAGGACAGACAGCAGCATCAGACATGATTTACACCATCGAGGATGTCCCACCCTGGTACCTGTGTATTCTCCTGGGACTGCAGGTGAGACTGGGACTTACTCAGATTAGACTGGTATAGATTACTGGTATAACTGGGCTTACTAGTTTTATACTGGGATTATTGGGTTATGAATGGGCTGTTTCAGGTCTGGTGGCAGTTAAGGTGAAGGTTTCAAGGACAGCTGCCATTTAATTTCCATTTTGAACACCAAGAACGTGACAGTGAGCCAGGTGTTGCAAAAATTAACATTACTGAACAATGAGCTGATGTCAACTTTTGTGGTTTGTTTGCAGCATTACTTGACTTGTTTCAGTGGCACTGTAGCTGTACCTTTTCTCCTGGCTGAGGCCATGTGTGTCGGCCGAGACCAAAGCACCATCAGTCAGTTGATTGGAACCATTTTCACCACTGTTGGAATCACAACTCTGATCCAAACCACTGTGGGAGTCAGGTGAGTCTGTAGAAATCAGGTGAGTCTGTAGAAATCAGGTGAGTCTGTAGAAATCAGGTGAGTCTGACAAGTGTGTCTGTGTGTTTAGGCTCCCTCTGTTTCAGGCCAGTGCATTTGCATTCTTGATTCCTGCTCAGGCGATCCTCAGTCTGGACAGGTGGAAGTGTCCTCCTGAAGGTGAGACAGGCTGTTTGTTTGTTTAATATTATGTATAAATTAGTTTTTTGTAAATAGACAGTATGGTAAAATATCATGTGATCTCTGGTTTTTCCTTTGTAGAGGAGATATATGGGAACTGGAGTCTTCCATTGAATACCTCACATGTCTGGCAGCCTCGCATCAGAGAGGTAGGACCAAATATGTCCACAAGTATGGTTGATAGAAGACAGCAGAGCTAGTCTCTGGCACCAGGTCTGGATGAGATCCACTCTGAGATGCTGAAACCTCTGGGCAATGTTGGTCTGTTCTGTTGACCTCCTGAAGTCTTGACGTGAATGGATGGTTAGACAAAGTGCAACCATCTGGCTGCTGAAGGACACTGGTCGACTGTCCCAGATACAGGATGACCTCTAGTTCTGGATCACTAGACCTGCTGTCCACTCTTGAAGGAATCCTAAAGAATGAATGTGTCTATCCAGTGTTCTGTTGCCTTTGGGAAGCTTTTGGACTCTGTGCAGTCGAGCCTATTAATCCTTGTCCAACTGGAGAGCTGTGTCTTCAGCAGGTCCAGCATGTCCTCAGGTGGGGCTGTACTGGTTTAATGAACAAAACCTGGAGGTGCAGTTGAGTTTTGGAGTCTGAAGACATTTGTTTGCTGAGTCATGAGAGCTGGAGCTCTTGGTTCTCCTGAGCAGAGTCAGATCCGGGACCTGTTGTTTATTTGTTGACTTGTTTCTTTGTTTGGAGATTCAGAGGGACATAGTGTCCAGCCTTGACTTGAGCATCAGTGGATATCACTGGAGGAACATCTGATACATTGAGTTTTATTCTTTTAAATCTACTATGGATCCTGTTTGTTGTCGTTTTTAGAGTTCTCACTAGTCAGTGATGTGTAGAAATACGGAGCAGCTGATTGTTTACTTGCTGACCTGTTTGTTTGTTTGTTTGTTTGTAGATTCAGGGGGCCATCATGGTGTCCAGCCTCGTGGAGGTGGTGATTGGTCTGTGTGGTTTACCTGGTCTGCTGCTCGAGTACATCGGTCCACTCACCATCACGCCAACCGTCTCACTGATCGGCCTGTCGGTCTTCACCACTGCCGGAGACAGAGCAGGGTCCCACTGGGGCCTGTCTGCACTGTGAGACACCTGTCTGCCTGTCTGTCTGTCTGCCTGTCTGTCTGTCTGTCTGTCTGTCTGTAGACAGCTGTCTCTCTCTCTCTCTCTCTCTCTCTGCAGGTGTATTTTGCTGATCGTCCTGTTTGCTCAGCACTTGAGAACGACATCACTTCCTGTTCCTGTTTACAGCCGAGAGAAAGGACTGACGTCGACCAGAGTCCAGATCTTCAAGATGTTTCCTGTAAATACAAACACACAAACACAGCAGGTGGAACCAGGTGGTGATGTCAGGCAGTATCAGGTGATGCAACTTCCTTCCATCCATCTCCTGCTCTCCTCAGATCATCCTGGCCATCATGGTGGTTTGGCTCGTCTGCTACATTCTGACTCTGACCGACCTGCTGCCCACCGACCCCGATCGCTACGGACACAAGGGTCGGACCGATGCCCGCGGTGACATCATGACCTCATCGCCCTGGTTCAGGGTGCCCTACCCCTGTAAGAGATCTGGATCAGCCAATCACAGACATCAAACCAGACCATAGATCTCTGACTTCCTGCTGCTCTCCGATAGGTCAGTGGGGGTTGCCGGTGGTAACGGTTGCTGGGGTGCTGGGGATGCTGAGTGCAACCATGGCAGGTATCGTGGAATCGATCGGAGACTATTATGCCTGCGCTCGTCTGTCTGGAGCCACGCCCCCTCCGGTCCACGCTATCAACAGGTTAGGATTAGGGCAGGTGAACCCTGGGGGATGATCTGCCCCACAGGCTATGATCTGCCCCATAAGGGATAATCTGCCCCACAGGTTATGATCTGCTCTACAGGGGATGATCTGCCCCACAGGCTATGATCTGCCCCATAGGGGATAATCTGCCTCACAGGTTATGATCTGCTCTACAGGGGATAATCTGCCCCACAGGAGATGATCTGCTCCACAGGGGATGATCTGCCCCACAGGGGATGATCTGCCCCATAGGGGATAATCTTCCCCACAGGGGATGATCTGCCCCACAGGGGATGATCTGCCCCATAGGGGATAATCTTCCCCACAAGGAATGATCTGCCCCACAGAGTGGTAGTTTTATCTGTGTTTTGTTTCAGAGGGATCTTCACTGAGGGTGTCTGCTGCATCATCGCCGGTCTGTTAGGGACAGGAAACGGCTCCACCTCCTCCAGTCCCAACATCGGCGTCCTGGGAATCACCAAGGTAACCATGATAACCAAAGCCTCCCAGACACAGGGTTACTGGAGGTCATTCAGAGGGCTGAGTAAGGTGGAACTGAAGGGGGATGTTTGATTTACTGACAGGTGGGCAGTAGGCGGGTGGTGCAGTACGGAGCAGGCATCATGTTCCTGCTGGGATCGGTCGGGAAGTTCACGGCTCTTTTCGCCTCGCTGCCGGACCCGATCCTCGGGGGTCTGTTCTGCACTCTGTTTGGTGAGTCTCAGCTGACAGTTGTTGGTTAAGGTGTGCTGCTGATGTCCCATTAATCCAGGTGTGTGTGTCCCTTAGGTATGATCACAGCTGTTGGCCTGTCCAACCTGCAGCTGGTGGATCTGAACTCCTCCAGAAACCTGTTTGTTCTAGGGTTCTCCATGTTCTTTGGTCTGACGCTGCCTACGTACCTGGACACACACCCCAACTCCATCAGCACAGGTGAGTCTGAGGGCAGCTGTTCACCTGTGTGGGATTTTTACTAACTGGTGAATATTTATTAAAATGTATAGACCTGTTTAAGAAAAAACTTTATTGATCCTATATGGGGGAAACTGACATGTTTAAGCAGTGAGATGCAGATGAAGCAGTTACACAACTAAAGTTAAATCCAGGTAAATTAAGATGCAATAAGACGAGACAGTCACCAGAAATTAACACAACAGATGGAGGAACAACGAGGAGCTGATGGAGCTGATGGAGTTGATGGATAAGGAGCAGAAATGTGCTGCTACTTATAGGAATGTGCACAAACCGTCAGTCTTTACAAAAAGGGCAAACTGGTGGAATTTACTGTAAAATACGACGCAACAATATAAAAATAAAGTCTGGTAAAGTAGAGAGGAGGTGATGGAGGAGGAGGACAGTAAAGAGGGAGGGAGGCTGGGTTCTGCTTCCCATATAAAATTAAATGTTTAGAAACCTGCTCAGAGAACATGATTCTTTGTCCTCCATCTGCTCCCAACCAGCAGGGGGCAGCGTGTCCCAAACACACATCTACACTACAGTAGTTCATAATCGGTTACCATGGTGATCTCTGGGGGATGAAGGTCTGAACTTCTGATGCTACTAGCTCCTGGTCTTCAGCCAGTTTTCCTTGTGTCTCCTTCCGCGTAGTTAGAAACATCTGGAGGTGGTTGGACTGGTCGGATTGGTTGGACTGGTCAGATTGGTTGGACTGGTTGGCTGTGTCTCCTAGCTACAGATTCTCCTGAACTCCAGCTGTCTCCATCCCTGGGCTTTTAGCATTTAACTTTAGCTTCTAGCATCTAGCTGTTAGCATTTAGCTTTAGCTTCTAGCATCTAGCTGTTAGCATTTCGCTTTAGCTTATAGCTTAGCGCTGGCTCTTCTTCTCCACCTCAGATGGAATGAGATGTTTATAACTCTGTGCACGGTCCGTTGAAGCGCCCCCTGGTGGATTCTGATCCCAGATATGAAGACAGGAAGTAGAAGGACTTTAAACAATAAAAGTTACACATAGAGCTAATAGATGTAGATCTGTTACACATAGTATTCATAGATGTAGATCCAACAGATCAGCTCTGTGTGTTCAGGTCTTCCAGAACTCGATCAGATCCTGATGGTTCTTCTGTCCACTGAGATGTTTGTTGGAGGTTTTCTGGCTTTTTGTCTCGACAACTCAATACCAGGTAACACACACACACACACACACACACACACACACATACACATACACACACACACACCAATCTGTCAACCAGTCAGCTACAGCGTTGGTTTTCTTCTCCTCAGGTTCCCGTCAGGAGCGCGGTCTGATTGGCTGGAGGTCCTCTGACTCCTCCTCTTCCTGCACCTACGACCTACCTGTTGGGATGGGCGTGGTCAGACGGACCCGCTGGCTCCGACGGTTTCCCATCAGCCCCTCCTTCGCAGGTTTCAGGGCATCCAATGATGTGCTGCCACCTCAGCCGGAAGAGGAGGAGGAAGAGGAGGGGGCTGCTGGCGTCCACCTGCCCAGCACCAAAGTGTGACGACGACGTCATCCTCACACCTGATTGGCTGCGTCACTTCGATCACTTTAATGTCTCTCTTTTTATATATAGACAGACTAATGTTGGAATCTCTAATGAACATCATGTTTTTCACGTAAAGTGTCTTTGAGTGTTCTAAAAGCACGATACAAATAAAATGTATCATTATTATTGTTTTACTCCTGTAACTTAAATTGTGTGTTTTTCTATTTGAATCAGTCTGATGTTTTCTTCAGCTGGTAGGTCTGGTTAGGGAGCGGCAGAAAGACTCCAGGTGAACTCATCAACCATCTGTGTCCCCACAGGTGTGTCCAGGTACAGGTGTGACCTCATACAGGTGTGTCCCTATACAGGTGTGTCCTGCTAGTCTGTGCTCATGCAGGTTTCTGGTGGAGTTCTGAGAATGAGTTTGTAAATTATAGCATCTTTGTCTCTGGTTTGGCTCTGCAGCGCCCCCCCATGGAAGCTTTAGTGTTTCAGAACAACTTTCCCCTGTCACTATGGAAACATCATAAAGCAAAGAACCAACACTATGTTTTACTTTCCATTTTTTAATTTACAACACCTGAATATTAGCTGAGTTTTTATCAGAACTAAAACGTGAATCAGAAAAATGTGGAAAAACCAGCAGAAGTTTTTTGTTTCTGAGTGAGCAGTCTGGAACCGATTACATCTCTGAACCTGAAAATACATCATTTCAACAAAACCAAACCAAACCACCATGCCTGTGTTTTGCTGTGAGAAGAGTCGGTTCTTCAGGTTCTAACAAACATCTGCTGGTCCTTCAGGTCTCTGGAGACCCAGGTTTTCACTCATCGTGTACAAGTGCATTAGAAAGATAAGAATATCATAGACCACTGAGAACAGTCCGGTTCTGTTTCTCCTCAGCCCAGGGAGGATCTGCTGTCTCTGGTCCAGGAGTGTCCTGATAGCAGGAATGTGATGGTTGTAGCTCCTTTCCTGAAAACGTCTGGTGATTCTGGATGTTCCGACTCCAGCCTCAGGCCTATGAAGGTCTCCAAAGTTCTTGAATCATCTTTTCTCTACAATCCTCTGAAGGCTTCATCTTCTCTTCTGCTAATCCTAACCCTCACTTCGACCTTCAGTCAACCTTCATTAATCTGCTTCTTTTTAGAGACCTTTTGAGGCTCTCCATTGAAGGTGTCGATGAACATTGTCCGGACAGCAGTCTTCTCCATGACAGTGGTCCATGTACTGATCTAGACCCAGAGATGAAGCCTGTTTCTACTGTTGGAACAATAATGGACTCAAACTCAAAGGAAATGTTGACATTTTTAGAGATTTCAATGAGATACTAGCCAAAATCACGAAAATTAAACCGGGGGAATATCTGGAATATTTCGCTTTACATGTAATGAGTCAACCTGTCCAGGGTGTCCCCTGCCTTCGCCTCCAGCACCCCCTGCGAGCCTAGTGAGGATAAAGCAGTGTATAGAGAATGGATGGATGGATGCAATAAGTTGAGTACATATTCAGTTTTCACTTTATATAACTAATGGAAAACATTGAACTTTTCACAATGTTCTAATTTCTGATATAGTGAAACAAAGAGTCATCTGCAAAGAAAAAGACTGAAGCAGAGTTTCAGGTCTTGTGGTGTTTAACCCTTTAAGCTTCAGTCAATTCCAGCTGTTTTCAGTACAAAAAAATCGCTAATATTCTATTTTTAAATAAAAAAATTACGAAAAATACGGGGAATATTGGACGCACATTGCGAGGTGCATTTCCTCGAAAACGACCTATTCATGGATTTTATACCGACTTCAGGACATGTTTTGGACAAAATAGTTTACTGGCTTGTGTTGTCTGGATGTAAAAGGTTGGATTATGGCCGTTTTTTGTGGAATCTTTTTTTCTGTGTGTAATAATGAACCCGGAAATGTGAGTCGCGCTGTGTACGTTGAAGCCGTGTATAGAGAACGGATGGATGAATATTCGTTTTTGTCGGACAAATGTGTTTTTCTCACCCGCTGTGGTAATCACATCTGAAAGTGGTTTATACCGGCGGATTCATGAGAATCTAAGCTTTCCATCGGCGTATAGTGTTTGTATAATCGTGTTTGCAGCCGTCGGACATTCTTGAAATTCCTATGCAAATTAGTAGGTGTACCGCCGGCGGTACACTGAAGCTTAAAGGGTTAAACTTTCAGAATGAGGTTCTCCAATGCCATGTTGTTCTTTAGCTGCTGGTGTTTGATGTAAACTTTCAGAACAAAACAGTAAAAAGCAGCAAGTTATTCAAAACTGTGCAAAACAAAACAAAATCTCCTAACCTCCTAAACATGGGTGACGTGTTTTAAACAAAAACTAATCACTATTAACTCAGTGATTGGTGAACTCAGACCATCCTCTTAACAAATATCTCAACAATCATCAGATTATTATCCTGTGACGCGCTACATACGTGTCATGTGAATGTAATGTCATCATGGTGCTGTATGTGTGATGTCATCAGGGGACTGCAGGTGTGATGTCATCACTGTAAGGGGGAGGCACGGCAGGCCGTACATGGTGGACAAGGCCATGGGCAGCGGTATGACTGAAAACATGGAGGGATTAGCCCCGCCCATCGGCAGCATGAATTGGTTAGCCCCGCCCACCTGCAGCATGGTGGGGGCCGGCCTCATCACGGTGGGGGCGGGGTTAGTACCGCCCACTGGGGGCGTGCTGGAGCTGGCTGCAGGTAGGATCACCTGAATGAACCGGCCAGTTTCTGGGTCCAGCAGCATCTTCCTCTGAGGCTGTGGAGGGGGGTCCACGTAGAAGCACCAGGGCCTGAGGACACTGAAGAGGGCTTCAGGTGCTGGAGCAGACCGAGTTATGTCAACAATGAACTCACCACCCACCTGCGCAGGTAGGAAACCCTGAACCTTGCACTCAAATGGCTGCTGCTGTTGCTCATGCGCTGCAGGAACGGGAGCAGGTGGAGGAGGCTGCAGGTGGGTGTGGAAGTAGTTCAGGGGGCCGTGGATGTAGCTGACGCTCCCCAGGTGAGGGTACAGGCTGTGGGGGAAGGCGCACAGAGCAGTGGGGGTGTAGAAGCAGGGCTGGTGGAGGACCTGCTGGGAGGAACCATCCTGGATGGACCTCTGCTGAGACCCCGGGGATGGAGCATGGTGAGGGCAGGACTTCCCAGCTCTCTCTGATTGGCTGAGCTCTGACAGGTCCTCGCTGGCAGGTGGGGTGGTGAGCGGGTCTAACATGACAGGCCAGGGGATGTCATCATCTCTTTGTCTGCTAATGATTGGCTCACTGCTTCGTCTCTGGTGTGTGATTGGACTACTGAATGTGCTGCTCTGTTTCCTGTTCTGTGATTGGCTGAAAGATGCAGCTATCTTGGCAACGTGACCTTTGAACCCCACAGCCTGCTGATAGGTGGGGGGAGGGCTGTCCTCCTGGCCAATGACCTTGAAGCTTGCTGGCCGGTGATGGTCAGATGTTGGGAACGGAAGGCTGTAGGTGTTTTTTGCTAAACTCCTCACATCTCTCACCACATGGACTGGAGCCTTGAACACACCTGTCCTCCCCCCTTGCAGCGCTGCAGGTAACTCCTCAAGGGTCTTTTTCAGGTGAGATGGTTTACTGCTGCTCTGCTCCACCTGCATCTTCTTAGAGAGGACGTTCTTAATGAGGCAAGACGCCATCTTTGTTTTAGTTTCATCCAGAGACAAGGATTTCTGAAGGCGTCTCGAGTTTCCTCCAACCAGGCACCCTGAAAAAACAAGGTGGAGCCGGATCAGAACTCCTCATTAAACCGGATAAGACCTCCTACTTTAACCCTTTAAGCTTCAGTCAATTCCAGCCGTTTTCAGTACCAAAAATCGCTAATATTCTATTTTTAAATAAAAAAAATTACGAAAAATACAGGGAATATTGGACGCGCATCGCGAGGTGCATTTCCTTGAAAACGACCGATTCGTGGATTTTATACGACTTCAGGACATGTTTTGGACAAAATAGTTTACTGGCTTGTGTCATCTGGATGTAAAAGGTTGGATTATGGCCGGTTTTTGTGGAATCTTTTTTTCTGTGTGTAATAATGAACCCGGAAATGTGAGTCACGCTGTGTGCGTTGAAGCCGTGTATAGAGAACGGATGGATGAATATTTGTTTTTGTCGGACAAATGTGTTTTTCTCACCCGCTGTGGTAATCACATCTGAAAGTGGTTTATACCGGCGGATTCATGAGAATCTAAGCTTTCCATCGGCGTATAGTGTTTGTATAATCGTGTTTGCGGCCGTCGGACATTCTTGAAATTCCTATGTAAATTAGTAGGTGTACCGCCGGCGGTACACCTACGACGCACTGAAGCGTAAATGGTTAACTGGATCAGAACTCATAATTAAACCGGATCAGGCTGCAGCCAGATCACATTACTTTCCTTCTCTTTCAGGACATTTTCTATGTGACATGTCATCAATGTCCTAATTTTAAAGGAGACATGATTTTATAAAAACACCATAAATACATTTATTCAGATTATTCTTCCTTCAGTTGTTTCATAATAAAAGCTATTTGATCATCAATGGGAGGTTTTCATCGTTTATTAGTCACTAATACTACGTTAAGTCAGGACAGGGGCACTAATTAATGACAGGTATGATGAGAGGCACTAATGACAGCTATGATGAGAGGTACTAATTAATGACAGGTATGATGAGAGGTACTGATTAATGACAGGTATGATGAGATGCCCTAATTAATGACAGGTATGATGAGAGGTACTAATTAATGACAGGTATGATGAGAGGTACTAATTAATGACAGGTATGATGAGAGGTACTAATTAATGACAGGTATGATGAGAGGCACTAATTAATGACAGGTATGATGAGAGGTACTAATTAATGACAAGTATGATGAGAGGCACTAATGAATGACAGCTATGATGAGAGGTACTAATTAATGACAGGTATGATGAGAGGCACTAATGACAGCTATGATGAGAGGTACTAATTAATGACAGGTATGATGAGAGGCACTAATTAATGACAGGTATGATGAGAGGTACTGATTAATGACAGGTATGATGAGATGCCCTAATTAATGACAGGTATGATGAGAGGTACTAATTAATGACAGGTATGATGAGAGGTACTAATTAATGACAGGTATGATGAGAGGTGCTAATTAATGACAGGTATGATGAGAGGTACTAATTAATGACAGGTATGATGAGAGGCACTAATTAATGACAGGTATGATGAGAGGTACTAATTAATGACAAGTATGATGAGAGGCACTAATTAATGACAGGTATGATGAGAGGTACTAATTAATGACAGCTATGATGGGAGGCACTAATTAATGGCAAGTATGATGTGAGGCACTAATTAATGACAGGTATGATGAGAGGTACTAATTAATGACAGCTATGATGAGAGGTACAAATTAATGACAGGTATGATGAGAGGTACTAATTAATGACAGGTATGATGAGAGGTACTAATTAATGACAGCTATGATGAGAGGTACTAATTAATGACAGCTATGATGAGAGGTACAAATTAATGACAGGTATGATGAGAGGTACTAATTAATGACAGGTATGATGAGAGGTACTAATTAATGACAGGTATGATGAGAGGTACTAATTAATGACAGGTATGATGAGAGGTACTAATTAATGACAGGTATGATGAGAGGTACAAATTAATGACAGGTATGATGAGAGGTACTAATTAATGACAGGTATGATGAGAGGTACTAATTAATGACAGCTATGATGAGAGGTTCTAATTAATGACAGGTATGGTGAGAGGTACAAATTAATGACAGGTATGATGAGAGGTACTAATTAATAACAAGTATGATGAGAGGTACTAATTAATGACATGCATGATGAGAGGTGCTAATTAATGGCAAGTATGATGAGAGGTACTAATTAATGACAGGTATGATGAGAGGCACTAATTAATGACAGGTATGATGAGAGGCACTAATTAATGACAGGTATGATGAGAGGTACTAATTAATGACAGGTATGATGAGAGGTTCTAATTAATGACAGGTATGGTGAGAGGCACTAATTAATAACAAGTATGATGAGAGGTACTAATTAATGACATGCATGATGAGAGGTGCTAATTAATAACAAGTATGATGAGAGGTACTAATTAATAACAGGCATGATGAGAGGTACTAATTAATGACAGGTATGATGAGAGGCAATAATTAATGACAAGTATGATTCAGGGTGGGACTTCCTGACAGGTGTGAGGTGATGCAGGCTTCTACTTTTACCTGGGCTGGTCCCTGCGATCAGGCCCTTGTAGACCCTGTAACCATCAACATCAGTGCTGGCCACTGAGCGCGTGTGGAATGAGAAGGGCATACTGTGTTGCCGTAGCAACATATTTGGATGTTGACAGACAGATGGACAGGCTTGTTCATTGGCTGACACATCACTGTTATCTCCTCTCCCTTCAGCAGGTTCATCTGTTCGTATCACCTGGACAAGTAGACAGGTGAGCAGACAGACAGTTAGAGGAGCAGACAGGTGAACAGACAGGTGAGCAAACAGACAAGTGAATAAACAGGTGAGCAGCTGGTGGTCATACCTCTAGTTTCTCAGTGTTCACTTGGTCGATGACGTTCTCTGTGTTCTTCTTCTTCTTCAGCTGAATCAATCGTTTAGGGACCATCTTCTGCCCCTCCCTCTCCTGAGCTTTCACCTGGATGACAGTAAGAGGTGAGACAGCGAATGTCGTTGGTTCAGCAGCCAACAGTACTGATGACATCACTCAGTGACCTCAGATTTACCACAACCAAACAACAGGGAGATCAATGACAGTTAATTAGTCAATTAGTTAGTTATTTACCTAGCTAGTTAGTCAGTCAGTTAATTAGTTAGTCAATTAGTCAATTAGTGAGTGAGTGAGTGAGTTAGTTAATTAGTTAGTCAATTAGTTCATTAGTTAGTCAATTCATTAGTCAGTCAGTCAGTCAGTTAGTTAGTTAGTTATTCGGCCAGTCAGTCAGTCGTTAGCTAGTTAGCTATTTAGTTAGTCAGTCAGACAGACAGTCAGTCAGTTGGTCAGTGAGCTAGCTAGCTAGTTAGTTAGTCAGTCAGTTGGTTAGTTAGCCATAATTGCACTCACCTGTGTTTCCATGGTAACATTGACACACTCGAAGGCACTTCCTGGGTCAGGTTCCTCGTCATCTGATTGGAGGATGACGGATGGAGAGAAGTGGAGGGTGAGATCTTCCTCTGACCAGTCGCTGATGCTTCCCTCATTGTCGTCCTCCGCTACCTCAGAGAAGCAGGGCGAGCAGATGTCCAGGTAATCTGCACCACACTTACCTGTACAGGTGAGCTCAGAGCTCTTCTCTGTGGGAGCTAGTGAACCTGGAGGAGGGGTTTGTGCGTTATGTGGAGGCAGCAGGTCGACTTCAGGACAGCGATGAGCACTGAGGAAATCCTTCCTCCCTCCTCCTCCTCCTCGGTTCAGTCTGCTGCTCATCACTTACTGTTTGTTTACTGTGGATGTTTGTCTCTGGAGGAAACATAACAACAGATAAACAGTCTCCAACAACAAACTTACAGTTTCAGGTCAACATGTTGACAGATAATAATGCATGTAGAAACATATACAACAAATAGAAAGACAAAAACATTTCATAGAAACGACTAATAAATACTTTTAGCTAAATTGTAACGGTTCAGTTATTCTAGCTGTTGCTCGTTCCATCGTTTTTCTGGACCTTAGAAATGATCTAAGTGGAAGAAGTACAGATAGTTTTTCAATCAGCACACTGTAGCTAGAGATGAATAATCTGTGAATCAGCCTGAATGCACTCAGGACTTGGAGACCAAGTGGCTCTTGTGTTGTTTCTATCCTGAGATCAGAGAACTGAACTACGAAGCAAGAGGAACATGTTAGCAGGTATGGAGAGCCTGAAGTTGTGATGAATATGTCCCTCTTTAAACTGTTACTAGATCTCTATGGTAACTGATGCTGAGGAGCTACATCTCCATGGTAACTGATTCAGAGTTCAGATTTAACCACGTTTCCTGATGATACAGATCTTTCCTCTGTACACCTGCTGATCTGAACGTTCCTAAAACCACTGAATGAAGCCGTTACAGCATCACACACTGGATGCATCCTGGTACCATGGAAACCTGCATGTATTCAGCTGCTGATGCAGATATCCCATAAATCTGTTCTAATGTTTGGTCTGTTTACTCTGCTGGTCCTGCAGCTGATAGATCAGATCATGGATCATCTATTAGTATTTATTACAGACATTATTCACTTTGATTAAAGTTAAGCTGAGTTTCTGCATTATGGAATGGAGTCAGACATAAACGACTTCTTTAATATCCAGCATTCCTGGATTTACAGCAGCATTGCTTTTTACTATTCTATTTTTTTATTGTCCTCTTAGTTCTCCGTTAAAACTGCTGACTGTAGGAGGAACCTGATTGGTCCGTTTACTGCAGAAGAGTCACATGACTCGTTTAACTCCTTTAATGTGAACAGAATGAAGGACAACTTGAGACCAGGTACAGGTAGAAACACACCTCCTAAAGTCTGACTGGAGAGGTCTGGTTCTGTTGGACCTGCTTCAGTAGGGTTAGTTCTGGTTCTGTTTACCACTCAGTATCAATAATCTGGCTTCTGAGAACAGTGCATATGCTGAGAACTCCAAATGGTTGGATTGTTCCTTCTAATCTGCTGGTTGGCATTTAAAGTGAAGTCAACCACGTTCTGATAAATATACTTCTGGCTTTTAGTGTGCAGCTGGAAAATGAAAAGTTCTGAAATTTAAAGTTTGGATAAAAGTTTGTTCTAAGCTGTAATTATTTTAAATCTGTTGTGTTTTCTCAAAAACCAACCAATGACTTCAATCATCAACAGTTCAAAAAGGACTTTAAATGTGCTCTTACCGCAGAGTCACCCTGACAATTGAATACAAACCACCTTCAGGTTCAGAACCACCTTCAGGTTCAGAACCACCTTCAGGTTCAGAACCACATTCAAGATCTGGATCAGGATGGGAGTCAGAGTCTAGACCAGAACCAGGATCTGGATCACAGCTGTCAGAGATTCATTGTCAGACTGGATTCAGTCTTACAGAGATCCTGACTCTGACTCTGATTCTGACCCAACTGAGGTCAGGGTCCTGCAGAGTTCAAGACCAGGTCTAGTTTTAAGATCCAGGTTCTGTGTTCAGAATCAAACTAAAGGAATATTCACACTGTGCTCTTTGTGGTCCATCAGAACCTCTTCAGAAGAAGTTCTGGTCCTGGAGCAGTCACCATGTCCGTCTCGTCCCAGAGTCCAACCAGTCCAGAATCCAACCAGCCTAGAATCCAACCAGCCTAGAATCCAACCAGTCCAGAGTCCAACCAGTCCAGAATCCAACCAGTCCAGAATCCAACCAGTCCAGAGTCCAACCAATCCAGAATCCAGCCAGTCCGGAATCCAACCAATCCAGAATCCAACCAGTCTAGAATCCAACCATCCCAGAATCCAACCAGTCCAGAGTCCAACTAGTCCAGAATCCAACCAGCCCAGCAGCAGAGAGAGTGCTGCTGACGGATTGCAGGGCGAGAGACACTGAGATAAACAGGGAAAGAGAGTTGGTGTCGGGACTGCAGCTTCTATTTTAGGAGGTGACTGACAGACAAGGCTGCAGCTCTCTCTCTCTGTTTATCTGAACCTCGATTGCCCTCTGTCACCCTAGAAACGCCCGAATCACAGAAATAATCAATAATAATCAATATTATATCATTATAGATGATCAGTAATTATAAACAAACACATGGAATCCCAAAAATAATCATTAATAATCAATAATAATCAATACCAGATGACTTGAGGTGATCAATAAATAGGAACAAACACCCAGAATCACAATAATAATCAATACGTATAAAATAATGAATAATTATCAATATTAATCAATAGCACTAATTGTCAATTAAAATCAATAACAACCAATAATTATCAATAATTATCAATACTTAATGATTATTGGTGATCAATAATTAGTAACAGCTCCTCTAGATCACTAACTGATAGAACCTGTTCTCCTACAGTTCTTCATCTGTGCTAACATTGTGTTTAATCTGGTCTTCTTTCATCGGTTCTTCCTGCAGGAACAGATCTGAGGGTTCTAGATGCTCCATGCTGTCTGTCAGTATCTTCATGTCAGAACCTAGATTTCTGATGTCTGTTCTACCGTCTCCATGACACCAGTTTTATTATTTCATCTTTATTTTTTTATTCTTGTGCTTCTTTCTGCCTCGTCTGATTCCAGCTGCTGGAACGTGACAACCAATAAAGTCTGTTCTGTCCGATAAACAGTGTGTTGGTGGATGGAAGAGGCTCAGACAGACATGAAGGTAACCATGGTAACGCCACAGGTTCAATTTAAATATTTAGGAGACACGATCCGGAAATAATCTGTCATGCTGCACTCTGTCCTGTAGGGGGCGGAATGAGAAGAAGAAGAAGTAGAAGAAGAAGAAGAAGAAGAAACAGCAGCAGCACAATCACAATCACATCATATCATATCATATCATTCTGAAGCCAGCGGGAGTATTTGAGCTGGTCCTGAACTGGTTCCTGCTGGTTCTACTGGTCTTGTCTGTTGCCAGATTCGGACCAGATGCCGGGCTTTCAGTTCTCAGCTTCTCAGGTAAATTTATTCTCTGCTGTTTGTGGTCGGACAGGAGATGTGAGGAACTCAGTCAGCCTTTAAATAAATCTCTTTATTTCAGCTCGTTTTAATAAGCTCTTTATTTCAGCTCGGTTACTATAGTCTCGCTGTTATTTTAGCTCATTTTAATAAAATATTTTTATTTAGCTCGTTTAGCTCTTCTGAGGGCGGTTAGCCTGCATGCTAACAGCTAGCATCGTTGCGACAGCTGCTTTACGGCAAACAGCTGACCAACCGGAAGAGGCGCAGACAGAGCAAAGTGCGCATTAAAGATCAGAGACGGTGGGATTGATCGATTTGGATCAATATTTAATGCCAGAACCGTGTAGAATCAGATGAGGACGGAGATGAACCGATCAGGCGCAGAGCTGAGGATCCGCTTTAGTCCGGGGCACGTGCAGCTGGTTCAGGTAAAATTCACCTGTACAGAGCTAACGGCTAACAGCAGCTCCTGGAAACACAGGTGCACCTGGACAGCAGAGGAGGAGCTACACGTAGCCTGATTGATGGATCAGTTTAAACAGAATGTGATCGATCAGTTGGGTGGTTTGGAGTCTGACAGAAGATTAAAACAGTCAACATGTGATAAATACTCCAATAGAATATATTATTAGAAGATTAAACAGTCAGCATGTGATCCATACTCCAATAGAATAGATTATTGATCAGTCAGAGATTCAGGCGGAAACATCTGGACACATGTTGTTATTGACTAAATCTGCAAACCTCTCAACAAGACGTTGCCTACCAAAGTCCTGATGTTAATCTGCAGCACAGTAGAGCTACAACCGAGTGACCCGCAGTGACCCGCAGTGACGTACAGTGACCCGCAGTGACGTACAGTGACCCGCAGTGACGTACAGTGACCCGCAGTGACGTACAGTGACGTACAGTGACCCGCAGTGACCCACAGTGACCCACAGTGACCCGCAGTGACCCGCAGTGACGTACAGTGACCCGCAGTGACGTACAGTGACCCGCAGTGACGTACAGTGACCCGCAGTGACGTACAGTGACCCGCAGTGACCCACAGTGACCCGCAGTGACGTACAGTGACCCGCAGTGACGTACAGTGACCCACAGTGACCCGCAGTGACCCGCAGTGACGTACAGTGACCCGCAGTGACGTACAGTGACGTACAGTGACGTACAGTGACCCGCAGTGACCCGCAGTGACCCACAGTGACGTACAGTGACGTACAGTGACGTGCAGTGACGTACAGTGACGTGCAGTGACCCGCAGTGACCCGCAGTGACGTACAGTGACCCACAATTCAATTCAATTCAATTCAATTTTTATTTATATAGCGTCAATTGCAGTCAACTCGTCTCAAGACGCTTTACAGAACCCAAATGCCTGACCCCCAGAGCAAGCCCAAAGGCGACAGTGGCAAGGAAAAACACCCTTTTAACAGGGAAGAAACCTCGAGCAGAACCCGGCTCTATATAGGGGGGACCCATCTGCCTGCTGGCCGGGCGGGTTGAGAAGGACAGAAGAGGGCAAGGGGGAGGAGGACAGTGACCCACAGTGACCCACAGTGACCCACAGTGACGTACAGTGACCCACAGTGACCCACAGTGACGTACAGTGACGTACAGTGACGTACAGTGACGTACAGTGACCCGCAGTGACCCGCAGTGACGTACAGTGACCCACAGTGACCCACAGTGACGTACAGTGACGTACAGTGACGTACAGTGACCCACAGTGACCCACAGTGACCCACAGTGACGTACAGTGACGTACAGTGACGTACAGTGACGTACAGTGACCCGCAGTGACCCACAGTGACCCACAGTGACCCACAGTGACGTACAGTGACGTACAGTGACCCGCAGTGACGTACAGTGACCCGCAGTGACGTACAGTCACGTACAGTGACCCGGAGTGACCCGCAGTGACCCATAGTGACGTACAGTGACGTACAGTGACCCGCAGTGACCCGCAGTGACGTACAGTGACCCGCAGTGACGTACAGTGACCCGCAGTGACGTACAGTGACGTACAGTGACCCGGAGTGACCCGCAGTGACGTACAGTGACGTACAGTGACGTACAGTGACCCGCAGTGACCCGCAGTGACCCGCAGTGACGTACAGTGACGTCCAGTGACGTACAGTGACGTACAGTGACCCACAGTGACCCACAGTGACCCACAGTGACGTACAGTGACCCGCAGTGACCCACAGTGACCCGCAGTGACCCGCAGTGACCCACAGTGACCCGCAGTGACCCACAGTGACCCACAGTGACGTACAGTGACGTACAGTGACCCGCAGTGACCCACAGTGACCCGCAGTGACCCACAGTGACCCGCAGTGACCCGCAGTGACCCGCAGTGACCCACAGTGACCCACAGTGACCCACAGTGACGTACAGTGACCCACAGTGACCCGCAGTGACCCGCAGTGACCCGCAGTGACCCGCAGTGACCCACAGTGACCCACAGTGACGTACAGTGACCCACAGTGACGTACAGTGACCCACAGTGACCCACAGTGACCCACAGTGACCCGCAGTGACCCACAGTGACCCGCAGTGACCCACAGTGACCCACAGTGACCCACAGTGACCCACAGTGACGTACAGTGACGTACAGTGACCCGCAGTGACCCGCAGTGACCCGCAGTGACCCACAGTGACCCACAGTGACCCACAGTGACGTACAGTGACCCGCAGTGACGTACAGTGACGTACAGTGACGTACAGTGACGTACAGTGACCCGCAGTGACCCGCAGTGACCCGCAGTGACGTACAGTGACCCACAGTGACGTACAGTGACCCACAGTGACGTACAGTGACGTACAGTGACGTACAGTGACGTACAGTGACGTACAGTGACCCACAGTGACCCACAGTGACCCACAGTGACCCACAGTGACGTACAGTGACGTACAGTGACCCACAGTGACGTACAGTGACGTACAGTGACGTACAGTGACCCGCAGTGACCCACAGTGACGTACAGTGACGTACAGTGACCCACAGTGACGTACAGTGACCCGTAGTGACGTACAGTGACGTACAGTGACGTACAGTGACGTACAGTGACCCACAGTGACGTACAGTGACGTACAGTGACCCACAGTGACCCACAGTGACCCACAGTGACGTAACAGTGACGTACAGTGACCCGCAGTGACGTACAGTGACCCGCAGTGACGTACAGTGACGTCCAGTGACCCGGAGTGACCCGCAGTGACCCGTAGTGACGTACAGTGACGTACAGTGACGTACAGTGACCCGCAGTGACCCGCAGTGACGTACAGTGACGTACAGTGACCCACAGTGACCCACAGTGACCCACAGTGACCCACAGTGACGTACAGTGACATTTTTACTGTTTTCAGGCCAAAAACCAACTTGACTGCCTTTAACCAAACACCACATGGCATTTTAGAGAAAGATTCTTCTAAATATTGTATGTATGTTTTAATAAAATTGAAACGTAAACTTTTTTCTTCTTTTATAGAGATATTGTGGTAGCTTAGTTGACATGTGAGAATCCACACTTGACTTAATAATAACTCAGAAAGAGGAGAAAGAATGAGCCTTGGAGTCTTCCAGTCTTTTCTTCAGGAGGAAATGACGTCATGTGGAGCAGGTCATGTGATCTGGAATTAACACACTTCCTGGAGAGGAGTTTTTGTAATGAGTAACTTAGCTGACAGTCACAGAGACACAGATGCAAGTTATTTTCTATATAAAATGTGATATGTTGCCAAAAATAAATATCTGTCATGATTATCTCAACTTAATAAAAAGAACATAATCCAAACTATTTTTGAATAATATCATTTTTTTATTGTTTACCTAGTTAGAAGGTGGTTGTTATTAAATTTGGACGTAACTTAATTAACATTTTGTGATATCCAGTCATTTTTAATAAGTGATTTTTTTCTATAATAAATAATTATGGAATTTGAAAAGACATAATCTTAGTTATTTTCTCTAAATAAAAATTTATGCAAGATATATCCCATGGACTTCTAAAGTCCCTCAATTATATATTGACCCAGTAATCCCAGCTCTTGTACTGATGTTTGTACTCTGTGTGTACTGATGTTTGTACTCTGTGTGTACTGATGTTGTACTCTGTGTGTGTACTGATGTTTGTACTCTGTGTGTGTACTGATGTTTGTACTCTGTGTGTGTACTGATGTTGTACTCTGTGTGTACTGATGTTTGTACTCTGTGTGTACTGATGTTTGTACTCTGTGTGTGTACTGATGTTTGTACTCTGTGTGTGTACTGATGTTTGTACTCTGTGTGTACTGATGTTTGTACTCTGTGTGTACTGATGTTTGTACTCTGTGTGTGTACTGATGTTTGTACTCTGTGTGTGTACTGATGTTTGTACTCTGTGTGTGTACTGATGTTTGTACTCTGTGTGTGTACTGATGTTTGTACTCTGTGTGTACTGCAGGAGGAGGTGGTCCCATCTCCAAAGGTCCTGGTTACCGGGGCAACAGGTCTTCTGGGTCGGGCCATGTGCAAAGAGTTTCAGAACGGCGGCTGGCTGGTCATCGGGACTGGATACAGGAGAGCTAGGCCCCGCCTCCTCCGCTGTGACCTCACTGATGAGGAAGCGGTCAGAGGACTATTGCATGAGTACAAGGTACTACACACTGTACTACACACTGTACTAGACACTGAATGGATCTCCAACTCCCTGCTCCTCTGTTTGGGGCTGGAGTCTATCCCTGCTGAGTTAAAGTGAAGACAGGTTCACCTGGACAGGTAACAGTCTATCAAAGGGCTACACAGACAGACAGACTCACTCACATTCACTGACAGACTACAGACAGTTTAGAACAGGGTTACTTGACTTAGCGTTGCTTGTGGGCCACATAGAAAAATACCTGTGTTTGCATGGGCCGGAACCTAAAATTCCTAATTTAATATGACTGAAATATGTAAAAGGCATTTAAATAATGAAGGTAATATTCAATAACAAAATATTTTAAACACACTACAATAGACGATTTAATTAGGCTTTTGTAAAAGTAAAATAAGATTTTGTTGAAAATATTACATTTAGCCTTGTAGATCTCTTTGTGGCCGTTTTCTGCATTTCCAGTAAAAAGCAAAAAGGCCAACTGTCATGACAAAAAATGTCATAGATATACGGTGACACATGAGCGCAGCAGGACACGGTCCTTCTACAAACAATCCTGAAATATTTTGTACTTGTTTCCAGAGAAGCCTTATTACGTAAGTTTGTTTCCTCGACTGTCGCCAAAAGGTTTTCTTTCAGATTAAGCTTGCCAAAGCTTGTCCACTTTCTGTTTTCTCACTGTCTAAATGAGAGCCCTTGCAGTGACAGGACTACCCAACAGTTCCAAAAAAATATTTGAGCTGCCAAATGTGCATCAGTCCCTCCAGGAATTCACGATGTTGCGATTGCGCAAATTCAACCAATCTCCGCAAATTTTGTGCAGCCTTGCAATTTTGTCCAATCACCGCAACTTTCCCACAATTTTGGCCCGCCTCCCATGAGTTCCACCAATCATAGCAGCTCCCAGCGCAAATGTAATGCACATACGGCACCGAATTCACTTCCTGTTTATGGTTTGAAGATGCAGACATGTGCGATACTAATGTCTCTCATTTACCAACAAAAATTACCGTTGAAGATAAACAATTAATTCACTGATGTTCTTCACCAAAGCGGAGCTAAACTGTTTTACACCCATGAAATACTGTGGTGGAATACAAAAAAGAAAAAAATCATCAATTGATACAATTTAGAAAAATAACATGAAACATATTAGAACGGCTGAAATGATCAGACAGCAGACCACATGAGTCACCATGAAGGAAACTGTTGCAATCCAGATCCGTTAGAGCTCTGAAAGAATGAAGGTAAATTAGATTATTTATTCTACCAAAGAACACGGCGGAGTTATGTGACGATCAGCGTGTGTGAATCCTTCCTCTGTTACCAACATCACTCAGAAACAGACTCAGGGATTTAAATGAAGTTTCAGGGTCGGTCAGAAATGACACAAGGACCAAATGATTAGACTTCAGCAGTGATACGGCTTAAAGTTTGGATCCACGGATTTGTTAAGGATTCATAGCGGACCGGTAACCATGGCAACAAGTGAACGCTACCTCAGCGTCCTGCTGACGATCACATGATTGTGATCCTACAACAAATCTACCACTGTGGACGTATCGGAAACGATACAAGGAACAACTGATTAAATTGTGGGGGTGTTTCTGAGTCCCATCAATTCCAGTTACCAGCTACATATTTAGGTCATGCAATTTGGTAAGTACACATGCATAGTGGTGGTGTGCCAGCTTGTGGAAATGGTTTGGAACTTTAAATAATTAATTTCAGAATAAATATTGCCAATTACAGCATTGAAACGTGTTCTACAAGCTGGAAAAATGCAGCTTTTTAGCAGTTGTCACTGTCTCCCTGCAATTTCATCACAACAAATAAGCTTAACCCTTTACGCTTCAGTGCGTCGTAGGTGTTCCGCCGGCGGTTACACCTACTAATTTACATAGGAATTTCAAGAATGTCGACGGCTGCAAACACGATTATACAAACACTATACACCGATGGAAAGCTTAGATTCTCATGAATCCGCCGGTATAAACCACTTTCAGATGTGATTACCACAGCGGGTGAGAAAAACACATTTGTCCGACAAAAACGAATATCCATCCATCCGTTCTCTATACACGGCTTCAACGCACACAGCGCGACTCACATTTCCGGGTTCATTATTACACACAAAAAAAAAGATTCCACAAAAAACGGCCATAATCCAACCTTTTACATCCAGACGACACAAGCCAGTAAACTATTTTATCCAAAACATGTCCTGAAGTCGGGACATGATGGAGACTGGACCAGCTGGTGGAACATCAACCACAGATCTGAAGCATCCAGCTCTGGGACCAGGGACACTGGGAGAAATAGCACAGGGAGAAACAGAGTGAATGTACTGCAATAACGGTAACAAAAAGGGACTCACTGCAGTCCAGAAAACACTTTTTATCGGCTCTCCCTCAGTGAAAGGCCGCCGACTGCTACGTTCCACGCTACTCTGAACGATGCCTCCGTGATTCTGTCACTTTCAGCTGAATCTCAAACAGTTTGTTGACCACAAAGATTTCCAGTGAGACTGCATATTCTGTCTTTTCTTATATGGCTGCCTGGTGAATAGTCAACTTTGAAGTCTTTGTGACAGCTGTCGTGGTGGCGCCGGAGAGTTGCTCATTTTGGATGGACTGTTTCTGGCAAAGAAGGCACACTGGCTTGTTATTTACCTCCACAAAAGCAAATTCTTCCTCCATGACTGTTGAAATGTCCTGTGTTCGTCACATAACTTGCGTTTAACTTTACCGGCGGCAGCCATGAACTCCACTTCAATTATTCTTCTTTTGAGTCTTTTCCTTGTTTTTGGCGGTTAGCAAACAGCCTATTGGTGCATTACTGCCACCAACTGGTACAGTCCCACAATTGCAACACTTACCTGCCTGTTGTCAGTAGGTCAAACATATTTTCCTCTGGTGTCAGCACATCAGGAACGTTTTGTCCCTATTAAAAGAAAAAAAAAAAATTCACTGCTTACAGTAAGCCGTGGGCCGTACCATTAGGCCGTGGGTTGAGTGGCGCAGGTGTAGAACCACCAGGTAACCTCAGCAGGTCTCTGGATTGTGGGAAGAACCTGGAGAACCTGGCTAGCTGTGAGGCTAGATCTCCACATCAATACAACATCATGTTTAAATGTCTGAAGTTTGTCAGTTGGAAATGATCGACTCCATTGATCAGCAGAAGCAATATATTCCACTGATTAACAGTTTTCTAGCGTGTTGTTGTCGATATGTTTCCTGCATCTGTCCAGGAAGGAAGTTCTTCAGCGTTCTTAGAGGTAGACCATCTGGAGCCCTGTGAGGCTCTGCAGAGATCAGCTATGGAATGTACTAGTACACATTATTATTATTATTATTTATTGTGACCAAAGTAAGAAAACGTGATGGAACCCTGCAGGACGTGAAACTGAACCACATCTGCTTCGGTTTCTCCCTCTGAGTTCAGGTTTTCTGTTAAACAGAGTTTCAGCTCTACACCCTCAGAGGGGTTCTGGTCTGACCCGGGTCAATCAGAACCTGGCTCTGTCTCTTTCCATAAGTGGATCTGACCCGTGTCTCTGGTTGTGTCTCAGCCTGACGTGATCGTCCACTGTGCCGCTGAGAGACGTCCAGATGTTGTGGAGAGACACACAGAGGCAGCTGTCAATCTGAACGTGCACGCCACGAGCACGCTCGCCAAAGAGGCAGGTCAGTGATGAGATGATGTCATCAGATGATGTCATCAGGTGTTAATTTCCACTTTTAGAGTTGTAGAGATGGTAAAGTGTTTATTAATGAACTTCAAACAGCCCAGATCTCCTCTTTCCTCACCCTGATGTTCAAACATTCAGACACTCTGGGCCTATGGTGGTTTCCACGATAACCGGACTATGTATTTCAGCATCTCTATCGTTGTTCTCCAGCTGTGTGTGGAGCTCTGTTCATCTACATCAGCACCGACTACGTGTTCGACGGCAGGAATCCTCCGTACGGAGAAGACGACTCTCCCAATCCTCTGAACGTCTACGGACGAAGCAAACTGGAGGGGGAAAGGGAGACGCTGAGACACTGTCCAGGTACCTGTCTGTCTCTAACCTGTCTGTCTGTCTCTGACCTGTCTGTCTCCGTCTGTCTGTCTCTAACCTGTCTGTCTGTCTCTGACCTGTCTGTCTCCGTCTGTCTGTCTCTAACCTGTCTGTCTGTCTCTGACCTGTCTGTCTCTATCATGTCTGTCTGTCTCTAACCTGTCTGTCTGTCTCTGACCTGTCTGTCTCCGTCTGTCTCCCTCTAACCTGTCTGTCTCTAACCTGTCTGTCTCTAACCTGTCTGCCTGTCTCTAACCTGTCTGTCTCTAACCTGTCTGTCTGTCTCTGACCTGTCTGTCTCTATCATGTCTGTCTGTCTCTAACCTGTCTGTCTCTAACCTGTCTGTCTCTAACCTGTCTGTCTGTCTCTGACCTGTCTGTCTCTGACCTGTCTGTCTCTAACCTGTCTGTCTGTCTCTAACCTGTCTGTCTGACTCTAACCTGTCTGTCTCTATCAGGTCTGTCTGTCTCTGACCTGTCTGTATCTAACCTGTCTGTCTCCAACCTGTCTGTCTGTCTCTAACCTGTCTGTCTGTCTCTGACCTGTCTGTCTCTATCATGTCTGTCTGTCTCTAACCTGTCTGTCTCCAACCTGTCTGTCTGTCTCTAACCTGTCTGTCTGTCTCTGACCTGTCTGTCTCTATCATGTCTGTCTGTCTCTAACCTGTCTGTCTCTAACCTGTCTGTCTCTGACCTGTCTGTCTCTAACCTGTCTGTCTGTCTCTAACCTGTCTGTCTCTGACCTGTCTGTCTCTGACCTGTCTGTCTCTAACCTGTCTGTCTGTCTCTAACCTGTCTGTCTGACTCTAACCTGTCTGTCTCTAACCTGTCTGTCTCTATCATGTCTGTCTGTCTCCGTCTGTCTGTCTCTAACCTGTCTGTCTGTCTCTAACCTGTCTGTCTCTATCATGTCTGTCTGTCTCTAACCTGTCTGTCTCTAACCTGTCTGTCTCTCTAACATGTCTGTCTCTCTAACATGTCTGTCTCTCTAACATGTCTGTCTGTCTCTAACCTGTCTGTCTGTCTCTAACCTGTCTGTCTCTAACATGTCTGTCTGTCTCTAACCTGTCTGTCTGTCTCTAACATGTCTGTCTGTCTCTAACCTGTCTGTCTCCGTCTGTCTGTCTCCGTCTGTCTGTCTCTAACCTGTCTGTCTGTCTCTAACCTGTCTGTCTCTAACATGTCTGTCTGTCTCTAACCTGTCTGTCTCTAACCTGTCTGTCTGTCTCTAACCTGTCTGTCTGTCTCTATCCTGTCTGTCTGTCTCTAACCTGTCTGTCTCTATCATGTCTGTCTGTCTCTAACCTGTCTGTCTGTCTCTAACCTGTCTGTCTCTATCATGTCTGTCTGTCTCTAACCTGTCTGTCTGTCTCTAACCTGTCTGTCTCTATCATGTCTGTCTGTCTCTAACCTGTCTGTCTGTCTCTAACCTGTCTGTCTCCGTCTGTCTGTCTCTAACCTGTCTGTCTCTATCATGTCTGTCTGTCTCTAACCTGTCTGTCTCTAACATGTCTGTCTGTCTCTAACATGTCTGTCTGTCTCTAACCTGTCTGTCTGTCTCCGTCTGTCTCCCTCTAACCTGTCTGTCTCTATCATGTCTGTCTGTCTCTAACCTGTCTGTCTGTCTCTAACATGTCTGTCTGTCTCTAACCTGTCTGTCTGTCTCTATCATGTCTGTCTGTCTCTAACCTGTCTGTCTCTAACCTGTCTGTCTGTCTCTAACATGTCTGTCTGTCTCTAACCTGTCTGTCTGTCTCTATCATGTCTGTCTGTCTCTAACATGTCTGTCTCCGTCTGTCTGTCTCTAACCTGTCTGTCTCTAACCTGTCTGTCTGTCTCAAACATGTCTGTCTGTCTCTAACCTGTCTGTCTGTCTCTAACCTGTCTGTCTCCGTCTGTCTGTCTCTAACCTGTCTGTCTGTCTCTAACCTGTCTGTCTCTAACCTGTCTGTCTCTAACCTGTCTGTCTCTATCATGTCTGTCTGTCTCTAACCTGTCTGTCTCCGTCTGTCTGTCTCTAACCTGTCTGTCTGTCTCTAACCTGTCTGTCTCTAACCTGTCTGTCTCTAACCTGTCTGCCTGTCTCTAACCTGTCTGTCTCTAACCTGTCTGTCTGTCTCTAACCTGTCTGTCTCCGTCTGTGTGTCTCTAACCTGTCTGTCTCTAACATGTCTGTCTGTCTCTAACCTGTCTGTCTCCCTCTAACCTGTCTGTCTCTATCATGTCTGTCTGTCTCTAACCTGTCTGTCTCTAACATGTCTGTCTGTCTCTAACCTGTCTGTCTCTAACATGTCTGTCTGTCTCTAACCTGTCTGTCTGTCTCTAACATGTCTGTCTCCATCTGTCTGTCTCTAACCTGTCTGTCTCTAACCTGTCTGTCTGTCTCCGTCTGTCTCTAACCTGTCTGTCTGTCTCTAACCTGTCTGTCTCTAACCTGTCTGTCTCTATCATGTCTGTCTGTCTCTAACCTGTCTGTCTCTAACCTGTCTGCCTGTCTCTAACCTGTCTGTCTCCGTCTGTCTGTCTCTAACCTGTCTGTCTCTATCATGTCTGTCTGTCTCTAACATGTCTGTCTGTCTCTAACCTGTCTGTCTGTCTCTAACCTGTCTGTCTCTAACCTGTCTGTCTGTCTCTAACCTGTCTGCCTGTCTCTAACCTGTCTGTCTGTCTCCGTCTGTCTCCCTCTAACCTGTCTGTCTCTATCATGTCTGTCTGTCTCTATCATGTCTGTCTGTCTCTAACCTGTCTGTCTGTCTCTAACCTGTCTGTCTGTCTCTAACCTGTCTGTCTCCGTCTGTCTGTCTCTAACCTGTCTGTCTCTATCATGTCTGTCTGTCTCTAACATGTCTGTCTGTCTCTAACCTGTCTGTCTGTCTCTAACCTGTCTGTCTCCGTCTGTCTGTCTCTAACCTGTCTGTCTGTCTCTAACCTGTCTGCCTGTCTCTAACCTGTCTGTCTCCGTCTGTCTCCCTCTAACCTGTCTGTCTCTATCATGTCTGTCTGTCTCTATCATGTCTGTCTGTCTCTAACCTGTCTGTCTGTCTCTAACATGTCTGTCTGTCTCTAACCTGTCTGTCTGTCTCTAACCTGTCTGTCTGTCTCTAACATGTCTGTCTGTCTCTAACCTGTCTGTCTCCGTCTGTCTGTCTCCGTCTGTCTGTCTCTAACCTGTCTGTCTCTATCATGTCTGTCTGTCTCTAACATGTCTGTCTGTCTCTAACCTGTCTGTCTCTAACCTGTCTGTCTGTCTCTAACCTGTCTGTCTGTCTCTAACCTGTCTGCCTGTCTCTAACCTGTCTGTCTCTAACCTGTCTGTCTCTATCATGTCTGTCTGTCTCTAACCTGTCTGTCTCTAACCTGTCTGTCTGTCTCTAACCTGTCTGTCTGTCTCTAACCTGTCTGTCTCTAACATGTCTGTCTGTCTCTAACCTGTCTGTCTCTAACCTGTCTGCCTGTCTCTAACCTGTCTGTCTCTAACCTGTCTGTCTGTCTCTGACCTGTCTGTCTCTATCATGTCTGTCTGTCTCTAACCTGTCTGTCTCTAACCTGTCTGTCTCTAACCTGTCTGTCTGTCTCTAACCTGTCTGTCTGTCTCTAACCTGTCTGTCTGACTCTAACCTGTCTGTCTCTATCATGTCTGTCTGTCTCTGACCTGTCTGTATCTAACCTGTCTGTCTCTAACCTGTCTGCCTGTCTCTAACCTGTCTGTCTCCAACCTGTCTGTCTGTCTCTAACCTGTCTGTCTGTCTCTGACCTGTCTGTCTCTATCATGTCTGTCTGTCTCTAACCTGTCTGTCTCCAACCTGTCTGTCTGTCTCTAACCTGTCTGTCTGTCTCTGACCTGTCTGTCTCTATCATGTCTGTCTGTCTCTAACCTGTCTGTCTCTAACCTGTCTGTCTGTCTCTAACCTGTCTGTCTCTAACCTGTCTGTCTCTAACCTGTCTGTCTCTGACCTGTCTGTCTCTGACCTGTCTGTCTCTAACCTGTCTGTCTGTCTCTAACCTGTCTGTCTCTAACCTGTCTGTCTCTATCATGTCTGTCTGTCTCCGTCTGTCTGTCTCTAACCTGTCTGTCTCTAACCTGTCTGTCTGTCTCTAACCTGTCTGCCTGTCTCTAACCTGTCTGTCTCTAACCTGTCTGTCTGTCTCTGACCTGTCTGTCTCTATCATGTCTGTCTGTCTCTAACCTGTCTGTCTCTAACCTGTCTGTCTCCGTCTGTCTGTCTCTAACCTGTCTGTCTCTAACCTGTCTGTCTCCGTCTGTCTGTCTCTAACCTGTCTGTCTGTCTCTAACCTGTCTGTCTCTAACCTGTCTGTCTGTCTCTAACCCGTCTGTCTCTAACCTGTCTGTCTGTCTCTGACCTGTCTGTCTCTAACCTGTCTGCCTGTCTCTAACCTGTCTGTCTCTAACCTGTCTGTCTGTCTCTGACCTGTCTGTCTCTATCATGTCTGTCTGTCTCTAACCTGTCTGTCTCTAACCTGTCTGTCTGTCTCTAACCTGTCTGTCTCTAACCTGTCTGTCTGTCTCTAACCCGTCTGTCTCTAACCTGTCTGTCTGTCTCTAACCTGTCTGTCTCTAACCTGTCTGTCTGTCTCTAACCCGTCTGTCTCTAACCTGTCTGTCTGTCTCCGTCTGTCTGTCTCTAACCTGTCTGTCTCTAACCTGTCTTTCTCTCTAACATGTCTGTCTCTAACCTGTCTGTCTGTCTCTAACCTGTCTGTCTCTAACCCGTCTGTCTCTAACCTGTCTGTCTCCAGGTGCAGTGGTGCTGCGAGTGCCCGTTCTCTTCGGGGAGGTGGAGTCGGTGGCAGAAAGCGCTGTGACGTCTCTGTGGTTGAAAGTTCAGGAGGCGACGGAGGAGAGCTGCACCCTGGATCACTGCCTGCAGAGGTTCCCTACCGACGCACGGGACGTAGCCGCCGTCTGCCGGAAACTGTCTGAGAGAGCAAGACAGGTTGGTGTCAGAGAGACAGGGAAGTGTCAGAGAGACTCACCTGTTTGACTACCTGTCTGTCTCTCTGCAGGACTCGTCCATCAGAGGAATCTTCCATTTCTCTGGTAAAGAACAGATGACCAAGTATGAGATGGCAGTAGCCATCGCCCAGTCCTTCAGCCTGCCGTCCAATCACCTGATACCTGTGAGTTTATCGATACGGTTATTGATCCGTCCAATCACCTCATACTTGTAATCAATACGTTTATTGATCAACCTGCATCGGCAGTGATCAGTTTGTCCCTTTAATCAGATCCAGGCTGTTGTATCTTGTGGATTTCGTAGTTCCAGTAACAACAACAATACTAATAATAATAATACATTTTATTTATAGAGGTGGTTTTATGTGGGTGACGTTAAAAGCCCGTTTGTGATGACGTTCTGTCTCACCTGCAGCTGACAGAGCAGCCGGCGGCCTCAACTCTTCGTCCAATCAACAGCCAGCTGAACTGTTCTCGTCTGGAGCTGCTGAACCTGAGCGTGGAGCCGCGACCGTTCGCTTCCGCCATCACCGACTGTCTGTGGCCATTCACGCCGGACAAACGCTGGAGACAGACGGTTTTCCACTAAGACACAGACAGGTGGTCTAGATGTTCATGTACGTTTAACCTGTTGATGTATTGAAGTTACGTCTTGGTTCCCTGAGTTCCGTCTGCAGGTATCTGCGGATGTTATCAAAGTAAAACTTGTTAGTTGACGATGTGTGGAATCTGGATGACAAACTGAGACCAGGTTAATATAAAATATTCACTGTGCACCTCGCTGTTATGTATATTATTATCGTACTATTTTCTGTATCGTATGTGTTCGGTTTTATCATCTCTTACATCAGAGGTCGCTGGTTTAAATCTGCTTTGTGAAAAACATTTGATCTGTCAAATTAGAATCAAACCAAATAATAAATATTCAACAGAAATAGAAAGTTGAGACTAAATAAAAGTTACTGAATCAAAATATGATTGTAAAGTCACCATTCAAACAAAAGGTTTGTGTGATCATGTGAAACGTTTGTTTTGTTTTTTGACAGTAGTTTTGGACTGAAGCACTCATTCCACATAAAAACACATTAGCTTCAGCTAGCGTCAGTGACTGTTTCTAATCATCACTTTAAAAACTGATTTTACGAATAAAAGGAACATTTTGAAAGTAATTCGTAGACATGATTAAGACCTACGGTGTTCTGTGGAGGAACCGAGCTGTTTTCAGAACGACGTCTGATGTGAAGGTTGAAGGTTCAACATGCGATTCTGCTGTTTGACTGTAAATTAACATTAAAAATGGGAAAACTGAATCTGGCCTGGGTTTTTGTCAACAGATGTGATCATTAAGCGCCTTTCATTGCAGAAACTCAGTTCACGTGGCAGCATTTTAAGGACTGACCCCTTTAAGTCTTTCTGTTTCCACTATAGAGGCAGCAGATTAGACACGAACTCAGTATGGACGGCACACAGTGGGTTCCTGGACACAGTTCCAGTTCTCAGGGTTCCCACGGTCCTTGAAAATTCTGAAAAGTCCTAGAAAAAAAAGTGATCCTAGAAAGTCATGGAAAAGTCCTGAAATACTGCCACAAATCAGGTGGTCCTGGAATTAGGATTATCAGCTAAAAAAGTCATTGAAAGTCCTTGAATTCAGTGTTGCATGGATGTTGGTTGAGCTCAATGTTCTACAGTGTGTCATGTCTGCACCTATCACATGGCAATGGCAGCCATGCACGTGCACACATAGACCTAAAGGGGGGCTTCAGCCCCTGCCCTCTTTGCCTCATATTGAAAAGTGCCCTCTTTTGCCCCTTTTTTATATATATATATATATATATATATATATACAGCGCCTTGTGAAAGTATTCGGCCCCCTTGAACTTTTCAACCTTTCGCCACATTTCAGGCTTCAAACATAAAGATATAAAATTTTAATTTTTTGTCAAGAATCAACAAGTGGGACACAATCGTGAAGTGGAACAAAATTTATTGGATATTTTAAACTTTTTTAACAAATAAAAACCTGAAAAGTGGGGTGTGCAATATTATTGGGCCCCCTTGCATTAATACTTTGTAGCGCCACCTTTTGCTGCAATTACAGCTGCAAGTCTCTTGGGGTATGTCTCTATCAGTTTTGCACATCCAGAGACTGAAATTCTTGCCCATTCTTCCTTGCAAAACAGCTGGAGCTCAGTGAGGTTGGATGGAGAGCGTTTGTGAACAGCAGTCTTCAGCTCTGCCCACAGATTCTGGATTGGATTCAGGTCTGGACTTTGACTTGGCCATTCTAACACCTGGATACGTTTATTTGTGAACCATTCCATTGTAGATTTGGCTTTATGTTTTGGATCATTGTCCTGTTGGTTTCATCTGACCAGAGCACCTTCTTCCACATGTTTGGTGTGTCTCCCAGGTGGCTTGTGGCAAACTTCAAACCAGACTTTTTATGGATATCTTTGAGAAATGGCTTTCTTCTTGCCACTCTTCCATAAAGGCCAGATTTGTGCAGTGTACGACTGATTGTTGTCCTATGGACAGACTCTCCCACCTCAGCTGTAGATCTCTGCAGTTCATCCAGAGTGATCATGGGCCTCTTGGCTGCATCTCTGATCAGTCTTCTCCTTGTTCCAGGTGAAAGTTTAGAGGGACGGCCGGGTCTTGGTAGATCTGCAGTGGTCTGATACTCCTTCCATTTCAATATGATTGCTTGCACAGTACTCCTTGAGATGTTTAAAGCTTGGGAAATCTTTTTGTATCCAAATCCGACTTTAAACTTCTCCACAACAGTATCTGGGACCTGCCTGGTGTGTTCCTTGGTCTTCATGATGCTCTCTGCACTTTAAACAGAACCCTGAGACTATCACAGAGCAGGTGCATTTATACGGAGACTTGATTACACACAGGTGGATTCTATTTATCATCATCAGTCATTTAGGACAACATCGGATCATTCAGAGATCCTCACTGAACTTCTGGAGTGAGTTTGCTGCACTGAAAGTAAAGGGGCCCAATAATATTGCACACCCCACTTTTCAGTTTTTTATTTGTTAAAGTTTAAAATATCCAATAAATTTCATTCCACTTCACGATTGTGTCCCAATTGTTGTTGATTCTTGACAAAAAATTACAATTTTATATCTTTATGTTTGAAGCCTGAAATGTGGCGAAAGGTTGAAAAGTTCAAGGGGGCCGAATACTTTCACAAGGAACTGTATGTTGGACCAGACCAGCCCACCTGTGCAATCAACCCCCCCCCGACCTCTTCAACAGAGTCAGAATCGTCTTTCTCTCCCTCTTGCCCTCTGTTATCTCACAGCACTGAGATTTTTCAAAGAAATGTAAAGTAGGCTACTTTACAAATGAAACGTGTTATTAGTATTAATATTATCATTATTGCTACTACTATTACTACTACTACTACTACTATTATTATTACTATTACTACTAGGCTACTACTACTATTATATTATTATTATTATTATCATTATTACTATTACTACTAGGCTACTACTACTACTATTATTATTATTATTATTACTATTACTACTAGGCTACTACTACTACTACTACTGTTATTATTATGTAGCACTACACTGTAGTCTTCTTTACCCATTCACACACACACACACACACTTTAGACACCAGCTCTTAGAGTTGATTACAATTCAGACCATAATAAATCCTTTTTCAAACATTTTACCTGTGAAACACACATTAAGACCATTAGGAAAAAAATATAATATGCAGATGGAAGAATATAAATCACATTTGAATATTTTGGCAGCTTAGTTTGAACAGCTACATTTTGGCAGCGGATGCGTCCATGGAAACGACTCGAAAACACATGAGGACAAGAAAATCAAGTTAGCATTGCAGCAGCTAAGTCAGCTATGTACTCAGTGCGCACGCGGAGGATTTCAGCTCTCTAACGACCAATGAATGCATTGCTATGACGTCGACGTGAGCGACTGACGAACGTTCCGGTATAGAATTTTGCAAGCAAGATATGCTTTATTTTATTTATGTTTATTTTTTGATCAAAATGAAACACCTCATTGTCTAAAAAAAATAATACCTCGTTTTAAAAAATAATACCTTTTGCCCAAATTTAAAACTTTTTAAGGCCATGGGTTAGGGTTAGGGTTAGGCTACCTCAGCCCCGGTTCCCGAGCGGGTCGACGCCGCCACCTCAGCCTCGGTTCCCGAGCGGGTCGACGCCGCCACCTCAGCCTCGGTTCCCAAGCGGGTCGACGCCGCCACCACAGTCTTCGTTCCCGAGTGGGTCGACGCCGCCACCTCAGCCTTCGCCTCTGAGCAGGTTGACGCTGTCGACCCCGCCTTCGACTCCGCAGCAGTAGCTTCTGAGCGGGTCGAGGACGACGACTCCGGGTGGGACGACATCTCCGAGCGGGTCGACACTACCTCTGACTCCGCCGCCGCCGCATCTCCAGCGCGGGTCGAGGACGACCCCGCCGCCGCATCTCCAGCGCGGGTCGAGGACGACCCCGCCGGCCTACAGACTGTCTACGCCGCCGCCGGTGCAGCCGGCCTTCAGAGTGTTCCAGCCGGTGCAGCCGGCCTTCAGAGTGTCTCCGCCGGTGCAGCCGGCCTTCAGAGTGTCTCCGCCGGTGCAGCCGGCCTTCAGAGTGTCTCCGCCGGTGCAGCCGGCCTTCAGAGTGTCTCCGCCGGTGCAGCCGGCCCTCCGAGTGTCCCCCAGAGTGGTCTCGCCTTCGCCGTCTCCGGCCAGGCCGGCCTCCAGAGTGGTTTCGCTGCCGGCCTCCAGAGTACCTTCGCCAGAGCGGCCCTCAGGGCGCCTTCGCCGCCGGTGCAGCCGGCTCTCAAAGCGTCTTCGCCGGTGCCTGTCTTCAGAGTGTCCCAGCCGCCGGCGACCCTCCAGTGCAATCCTCTGTACCTATGATAACTGAGGGGTTCCTACACCTCCGGCCGCCAGAGTTTCCTCGCCTCGTCCGACGCCGCCGGTCCCCGGCCCGGCCACCAGGGTTTCCTCGCCTCGTCCGACGTCGTCGTCCGGGTTGGCCTCCAGAGTGGTATCGTCGCCGGTTCCCCAGTGGTCCCGCCGGCTGTCCCCAGGCGCCTTTACCAGAGTGCCTTTACTGCCGCCTCCAGTATCCTTTTGAACTTATCTTTGTTTTGGACTGGTTAACATTTTGTTGGGTTTTGGACCTGTTTGGGACCCCGTTTTAGTGTTTGGGTTGCCATTCTTAGCGTGCCTGGTTGTCGCCCTGACTATTGACTTTGTTTTGGCCCTCCGGCCTAACCCCCGCCACCCGCCCGACTGGGGCATTTTTTGTTTTTGTTGTTTTGTACGTGCGCCACGAGGCACACGTTAAAGGGGGGGGTACTGTCAGGAAGCCGTCCGGCTCCTGACTGGTTTTTTGTTTCTGCCCCTGTCAGGATGCTGTTTCAGCTCCTGCCTGGTGTTTGTCCCTGTCTCCCTCTCTCTCAGCTGATTACCTACTGAAGGACAGACAATTGCAGCACGAGACTCAGCTGTGGAGTAATCAGCCAACACGATTCACCTGCCTTCCCCTTTCTGTTAAAAGTCCTCTGCTCCCCTCAGTGTGTGTGGGAGCATCACAGTTCAGACCTTCCAACATATGGCTTTTCCCTCACTCCTTCCGTTTTCCCCAACTCTGGACTTTTGAGTATTCACCGCTGTTGGATTCTAACGCTTTTGACGTTATTGGTTTTTTGTTTGTGGATTCAACTCCTTTTAAGACTCTGCGTTTTTGGACTTGCCGCCTCTGTTTCCTTCCTGTTGTGAGTACGTCTCTTGGAGAGGATTTTCAGTAGTGAGTACGTGCCCCTTGTGGTGTTCCTGTTATAGAGTTTTGGATTTTTGTCAAATAAACTCCTTTTTTCACTACTTGCACCTGTGCCTGCCTGTTGGTTTCTGCACCTGGGTTCTACCTCCATCATTTGTGATAAATTCATGCTTACAATAGTGCACAAAATGTGCCATCATTGCTTTGCATTTGTAAATTAGGGTGCTTTTGTAAATAAACAGTCAAACTGAATATGTGATAAAATTATTTTGCAACATTCTGTGGTTTATTTACTGAGTCACACCAGGGCTGAGTCTTAACATTTTTGGTATTCTAGCCATTCCACTCTTTGTGTATAATTTTTAATAAGTTTATTGATCAATAACATGATTTATCATTTAAACAGCACTCAGACTCTGTTAAAAATTGTAAAGTTTTTTGTTTCCCACAGAAATTACTGAAATCTAAGCAAAGGTACTGATTTTACAAAAATACTCATAACTACACAAAATGCTACTTAATTACAGTACAGAGAGTAAATATAATGTGTTTTCTATAATCCTGCTCACTTTTAAGAATACATTAAAAACATATGTAATTAAGCATTTTGTACATTGTGGTGTAATTTTACGATTGCAATTTACTGTAAAATATTACTGTGGAATATTATCTGTTGTTGCAGGTTATCCACATGTTGAGCAGAGATCTGTGAATTGTTTCAAGTCAACTGGTGGCCCCACCCTTCCTGAGGATAAAGTAAAGGACAACCAAGGCTGTTGAAACATGCTTAAAAAAAGACACTGAGCTGAACAATGACAGTCATTATTACCATCTGCTGTGCTGCCTTCCCACCACTGTGGCTGACATTTAACATGTTTTCAAGTATTCTGTTTATTAAATTGTTCTCATTTAAAATAACATTCTGCTGTGATAATTTAATAGATTCTCACAATAATATTAGATCTCTTGTTAAAAAAAAACTGCTGAAACTCTGAATAAACTTTTTCATAATAATAAACTTTATTTATACAGCACTTTTCAAAACAGGGTTACAAAATAGATTAAAATAAAAGATTATCAAGAGCAAAAAGAAATGAGGAATGCTATTTGATGATAATTGATAATAAATGATAATTGTAATTAATATGATAATTGCTGGAAATGGAAAAAATCAAGAATATAAAGAGTTAAAATGACGAAATAGTCAAAAAAATAAAAGCATAAAAGTAGCTGAATACTGAGTCACACTAAAAAGTTATTAGTGATATTATTATTAAATTGATGGGCCCCTCCTGAAGGACACAGGCGTCTTTCCAGGAAAAATGATGAGCCCTTTCTTCATTTTCCTATGTACACAGTAAAGCACAAGCATGCAGTAAAGTTATAAACAAGAAAACAAGTAAATTGGGACAAATTCTGAAAATGGCAGAGTATTTTTGCCAAGAGCTGATTATTATATGCAGGGGTCTACAATTAGAAAGCATAACATACAGCTAAAACACAATACAAATATGACATTTATTCTATGAGTGTATCAAAATTAACATGTGTGGATTGCAAAGTTTGTTTACACTCTTAGACACAGGAAAATATTTTTGCTGGCCCAAAATCAATAATACCAGGGGTGGAAAGAGTACAAAAAATATTGTGGTTATGTAAAAGTATGGTTATTGTTATGCTTTTATTCTGTGTAAAAAGAAAACTTGGCTCTACGTAAAGCCACACAGGTAATGGTAAGGCTTTCTTTATAAAAGTTTCCCTACAGTACTGAGAATATTTAAACTTTTCTGTGTTTTAAATAGTTTAATTTAAATACTTAAATACATTTAATTCAAAATTAAGTATTATATGGTAAAAATAATAATAATAATAATATCTGGCCCAAAAAATATCACAGGGTAGCAGTTTGTTCTGTTACAGTAAATTTAATCACATTATTTAAAATATTCCATTTGAAGACATAAAATTGCATATCCACATACAAAAAATAATGCCCTGATAGATACTGCCTCAGTAAAACTGTTAATGTATTTTTTACACTCAATGTGTTCAATTTACTGTAAATTACACAAAAATTGAGAACATTTCTTCAGATTAATCAGATATTGAGTATCAACCTGTGTTGTTTCATATCAAGTATTGTTTCAGCATTGAGTCTCTCAAATATAAATCTAATATTAAAGCTTAACTCATTTGGTAATTTGGTAACACTAGTTCAGGGAAAATATTGCTCAGTTAAGCTGTTATTTTTTCACATTTTTAAGATGGCAAATGTCATTGAGTACAATACCCCCCTGGGAAAAGTCACGTTTCTCTTTTAAAAACTGTTACAAATCTTACAAAATACACACAAAAACCCGACACAATTACAGTAACTTCAAGTCATGTAGATCGCCGAAATCAATTCCAGTCATATTCAGAGTTCAAATCAACAGACTACATGATTACATGCTGCAGACTGGCAATCATACAGTATGAAGCGGGGGCTTTTAAGCGCTACAAAAAAGGGTGAAACAGCGCCCCCATATCTCCATAGTGGCCAAAAATATATTACATCTGTACTGTTAGGAACTACCATAGAGAATGAATGGGAAAAGTTAAGGAAGTTAAGCTTAACTATACGCGGCCCGGGAGCAAGAGGTCCCCAGGTCGAAACTGGGCGGAAACACTGTTTTACTCACAGGTAATGTTACCTATTTTACCAGAATAATGTTCATTATTCATTAGAATAATGTTCATTATTCATTAGAATAATGTTCATTATTCTGGTAAAATACATGGTCACTCACTGCTTCCTATGTTGGTTCAATAGAACATGAATAAATCTAGATTTTACAGTAAATGTAGTTATTTGAATCATTTTGGAGGATGCAGGCATTGATCCCGCTACCTCTCGTATGCTAAGCGAGTGCTCTACCATTTGGGCTACCCTCCTTGACATGCTATACTTGATGCAAGTTCAATGCAGAAGTGCATAAACGTGTCATATGACTAAGCACAACTCGGTGCTGCCTCTTCTGGCAAACGCATAGGACAGGGTCTGGTCTAACTTTTAACACTGGACCAACTTTCTTATGTGGTCGCACCTCTCACCTTCTCACAGGCGAAACACATGACTGAACATCAGTGTATCGATAGACACTACAATTGACCTATGTTCCAATTGTAAGTGCAGCAAGAACTAACGTTATCTGTTGTTCAAGTAGTAAACACATTGGAGGATGTGTTTCAGTCTCACCGTTGGCTTAAGGTTACTTACGTCTACATGTAATTTAATCCTAAAACTGACTGCACATGCTGTCATATCAGTCTCCAATTGTATATTTACCTTGTCAGACACCACAGGATGGCGGGTCTTCAGGTGTGTTCCAAAGTGGTCAAACAGCATCTCTAAAATGCTGTTAGTGGCTAAAAAATGTATGACAGCCATAGTGTGACTGGAGATACTGAAAGTGTGATTGGCTGAGTGTGGTCACATGATTACCTTCAACTTCCTCGTTAGTATAGTGGACAGTATCTCCGCCTGTTACGCGGAAGACCGGGGTTCGATTCCCCGACGGGGAGTGAAGAAGGTTCCCGGTTTCTTGTTTAGAAGTCTATCTTTCTGGAATGGCAGTATGTATGCATACCCAGTGCTCCGCAAAACTCCTCAGGGGCGACTCCTCATGGGACCAACTGAAGAGGCAAACCGGAGTGAGATTGTGGTGGCAGGGGGAGCCAGGAGCAAGGACGAGGTTCTGGCCGAGGCCACTGCCTTCGTGAGGCAAAACGGAGGGGATCCCGGTGACCAGTTCCTGGTTCTGGCTCACTGCAGGATCCAGCTGGGGAAGTACCAGGGCCAGAGGTTCCGGTGGCTGCTTGAGAATGCGCTGGGTTATGGGGTCTACCTGGTCGGCAGCATTATGGCGGAAGAGGAGAGGGACAACCCGCTGTCGGCCAGTAAACACCTGTTCCTCAGGTACACCTCCCAGATCAGGGAGATAGGGGAGGCTGTGGAGGTGTACCAGAGAAAACAGGCCATGCTGCAGGAGGCCCAGAGGACCGGAGACTCTGGCTGTCTAATGGTGGAGTTTGGCGACTTCAAGGGCAGGTCCATGAAGGAGGTGTATGAGGACCAAAGCAAGGAAGCCCAGGCTCTCATCACCTACCTGAAAAAGGCAACAGCCAGGCCAAACACCAACATGGCCCTCTTCAAAGCATATGTGCTGAAGAGGCAGGCTTCGGCTCCAGCCCCTGTGCCCACCACCATTGCCACTGCACCTGCCCCCACTGCTGCTGTGTCTGCTGCTGCCACCATGCCCACTGCCACTGTGTCTGTTCCTCCTCCACCTGCTGCAACACAGAGCAGGCTCCAGGTTGCTGCCACTGTGAAGGCCCTGCTGGCGCGGGGGAAGCCTTTGTCTGCTTCACAGCTGGCACAAAAAATATTGTCTCTAGCCAAACCCTGTAAGTACTAAGGTGATTTGCAAGCATTAAAATTATTACAGTTTATATTCAGTATATCAAACTTACAGACGTCTGTTTTAAATCACAGCTGCAGTGCCACGTTGCCCCCCTTCGTCACAGTCCACAGCCCAGAGACAGCTCTTTACCTGTGGTGAGTATCAGTTTATGTGTACAGGTGTGCTGGTGACATGTGCTTAGTTTTCTATATTATTTTACAGACACTGCTGCTGGGGATTTTTTTGAGGAGGAAGACGACCAGGAGATGGTGATGGTGGCCTCACAGGCTGAGGAACAACTTCCTCAAGGTATCTAATCCCAAACAATGTTTCACAAACAATTTAATAAAATAAAAATATTTTTTTAATTACATTAAATGTTCTTTTCTTTTACAATACAGAGAAATGGCACTTATCAAGTGTCAAGCTACATTTACTCTTTGAGTGCACTTCATCAAAGCAAAAAGGGAACTTAAAGGTGTATGTAAACTGTATTTCTTTCATTTTTGTCACAATCACTGACCAAAGCTCATTCCTCATCTCACACCTCCATTCTTCATCTCACACCTTCCCTAAGTGTGGTTGCAGAATGTTGTAGCTTAGAGGTGCTCACAGTATGTGTTAGAGCTGCTTTGCTTCATACTTGGCTGATCCCATCCCACTTTTCTTTTTGTATTTGACCTAATAGTGCTTGGGTGAAAAACAGGATGATATTCACAGCTTCCTTCCATAACTCCAGTGTTTCATCATCATGTCGCCTTGCTACTAATCAGACATGCTTTCTACTAATGGTTGTAGTCGTAGTGGCTGTCCAGCAGTGCTGAGAAAGACATGCAGTGAAAATCTTTACATAAAAACAATAAACTAATTGTTTTGTCTCTTCTTGCGCAGCCACTGCTGCCTCAAGAGAGCCTGCTCGCGCCCCTGTTCCTGCCCTGGCCCCGGCCCCTGCTCCTCCAGCTGTGAGGACTCCTGGCCCAGTGGTCCATCCCCCTGCAGAGCTTCCTGTCCACTGGAATGAACACCTCCCATCATTCAGGAAGACTCTGTTCAGGGTCAGCGCTAAAACAGGGAAGCCAGAGCTGATACCAAATCCCAACTCCCTCCCCAGCTCCCGACCATCTTCACTCAGCCTCCTGCCTCTCCTGACCTCTTCTTCTGCCGCCCTCTGTTCCTCTGGATGCCCCTGAAGATGTGCTCCATCCCACTCGTCTGTGTCCAGCCAGCCTGCAATAACCACAAGTTGACAGCCGCTGGGCTCTGCTGCACTGTGCGCAAGGTTCTGGACATAGATGGGTGGTATGATATGGCCACAGAGTATCTAGAGTGCAAGGGGTGCAAGAAGAAGTATCCAGCCTGGTCTGAGGACATCCTGGGACAGCTCGACATGGGACACCGCAGAAAATTCCCCGCCATTCTGACATACAGGTATAACACATTCATGTACGATGTACAGTGTACGATAATGTGTTTGTACTGTATACAATAGAATACATTGCTTTACTGCCATTAACATTAAAATAATAAGATGTGACATTGAACAGAATTTTTTGACTGTTTGTAGGTACTCGTGTGACTACCGTGTGGTCATAATGATGCGGGAGAGGACCCAGGGCAACAGTGTCACGCAGCTTTACAAAAAGCTGCAAGAGGTGCACAGTGCAGCATGGACATGCCGTACGTTTGAGTACTTCACTGCCTGTGAGCCTTTCGCTGACTCCTCCATCATTGAACCTCCAGTGTTCTCTGAGCCTCCGCCCCTCCCGCCCCTCCCTAAACCTAAGTGGCTGTTGTCTGTGTATGCCAGGGACGTCCTCTCGCGGCTACCCGAGGTCAAGGCCAAAATAACCTCCGTCTTTGGCTCCGTCCTCAAGGTGGATTCCACCAAAAGGGTAAAAAAAAAAAAAAAGTCAAGTTTGAATGATTCTGTGAGTGTGCATTTATCTTATATTTTTGTTACATTTGTTTATTTCACTGTTTTTTTATATAGGTTACCAAAAAACTTGCCGGTTCTGCTGCCAACACTGCTGGCTGGTGCACTAACGTGGGCAATGAGCACGGCCAGGTTTTGGTGTCAGTGCTCACAGCTGCAGAGGGGCATGGACTGTGGCCTATGGCAGCAGGTCTCATGAAGAGGTACAGGGAGGCAGGAGTGGCACCACCTGCTGTCATGTACGTGGACAGAGACTGCTGCAGCCCACATGCACATGGACAGTCTCAGGTAAAAGCCATGTTTGCAGAGTGGAATGAGCTCCAAGTGCGCCTGGACATTTGGCACTTCATGAGGCGTTTTGCAGCAGGGGTCACAACGGAGGCTCATCAGCTCTATGGCACCTTCATGGCTCGACTTTCCAAATGCATCTTTGAGCTGGACCCAGATGATGTGGCTGCTCTTTGGCTGGCCAAACAGGGGGAGCTACTGGCCAGAGGAGTTCGTCCAGTCTCAGAGAAGGCCCTGGATAAGCTGATCAGCCGGAAGGAGCTGGCGCTGCACTGCCGCAAGAGGACCAGAGGAGTGGAGGAGACCACCAGGAGGATTAAGGCGCTCATTGATGAGATGGACAGTGAGAAGGGGAGGGACACTCTGGGAGTACCACTGCTGGACCACGAGCGTATCCAGCAGGTCTGGATAGACCAGCAGAGACACATCACCTGTATTCAGGACCCAGAGCGCTTCCCTCTGTACATGAAGACAGGCACACTGAAGAAGGGTGGTGTGGAGCTCTGCTGCTACCGGTGTGCTCGTGGCTCCACTTCGTTGGAGTCCTTCCACCTCCATTTAAATCGCTTCATCCCAGGTGGGTTATTTTTTCAGGCAAACTGCCATTTTAAAGTTGACGATTTTTGTTCTGAAATATAGAGTACATGTATTTTATTTTTCTTTGTTTAACCTCCAGGGACCAGTGCCAGTGACTCGCACTTCCAGGCCTATCTCCTGGAAGGCCTGATGCGCTGGAACGATGACCGGATGGAGGAGGCAGTAAGGGGAAAGTCTGATCTGAGGACCTACAGCAGCTCTGAGAGGGAGGCAATGGACCAGCTGAGCCGCAAGGTCCTGAAGAGGTCCTTGGACGAGCGCTACCGACCTCCTGGGGCATACACAGGCAAGAATTATTCATGTTAACTCAGATATGTTAACAGAAACAGATGTATTATACAGGTTCATCCTGAAATACATCTATGGGATTCTTATTTCTTGCAACAAAACATTATCACTAATATGGAGAGTTTGAGTGTGTATTTCAATACTTTTTTTCAAATACTTCATTATAGTAAGGTGTATTGTACTTTGTATGTGTGCTCTTTTGCAGGGGAGCTGATAGGTATGGAATACCTGTACAGTCAGTCAGGTAAATCCCTGACTGTCATGGATAACCAGGTGGAAGAGGATCGACTGGTGGAGCAGATGGATGATGAGGAGGTGCAGGATGAAGGCTTTGTGGAGGAGGAACCTGAGGACATCACAGTGCCCGTCCTCTATGACCCCTCTGAGACTGTCCCAGTTCACAGCAGTAGCCCCCAGGCCTTCAACCCCTCTAACTCTGCATCAGGACCACCCTCACCACAGCCATCCACATCCAGCCAAAGCCTGCCTCCACCACAGCAACCTCCTGGGCCTTCTCCTCAACGTCCTGCCGGGCCTCCTGTGCACCCTCCTCTTCAGCACCCTGCTGGGCCTCCTCTGAACCCTCCTACACAGCGCCCTGCCGAGCCTCTTCTGGACCATCCTCTGCAGCACCCTGCCGGGCCTCCTCTACACCCTTCTGCCGAGCCGAGTGCAGCCTCTGACCCTACAACATCAACTGGGTCCAGTGATGCACTCCAGGCTCCCGTAAGTAGGCTACTCATTGGTACTTTTTATTTGCTTTTATCCTTTGAGATTTCACATGCTGTGTTTTATATTTTAATACTTCTTTTTTGCAGGCTGCAGTTCTTGGACCCGATGGCATCGCTGGGTGGGATAAGGTCCAGAATTTGGCCGAGTACCTGGTGTCCATCCGTCAGGCACTCTACCTGGACGAGCAGCAGGTCACAGAGGTCATCCGCCTGTGGAGTGCTCTTCCTGATGGGGACAAGAGGAGGATCCAGTATCAGCCCAGACACCAGCCCAAGCTCGCCCACGGACGCTTCAAGGCCCCCATGAACACAGGAGTGACACCGGGTGTGGACAGTGTGAAGAGGTGCCTGATTGGTCATCCAGGAGGGCCGGCTCAGTGGCCCAGCACTAGTCGCTTAGTTGAGACCATGTGCATCAAGCTTTGTGCACTGCACAAGTCTCCAACTAAGAAGGATGGAGTCCGCCTTCCTCGGTGGACAAAGGTGTTAAATGACTACCACCACATCCGAGACCTGGTGCTGAACTGCCACACCCTGATGGAGGCCACCTCTCTTCAACTTTTTGTACTGAATCAGAGGACTCTTACTCAGTGGTAAGCACAATAGTTTCAAAAATTGACATTTGAAAAGTACAGCAGTCATTTAATGATTAAAATTGTATGTTTGCAGGTTTAATCGAAGGGAGAACACCCAGGAGCTGAGTGTCCTTACCCAGGGTCTTGCTGCAGAAGACCGCATTGCTGTGGCCACTTCACAGCTTCCTGCTCCGCGGGAAAGGCTGAATGAGGCTCCCTCCACATCAGGGCCCCGACATGAGTTTGTCCTTCCTCCAAACAGAGCGGGACAGGCTCTTAAGCTGCGGCCGGGCAGACGACCTGCTAGTGCCACAGTTGTTCGGCCCATCGCACCAGCAGCTCCTCCTCCTCCTCCTCCTCTCCCAGCTCCTGCACCACTGCCCCCATCCTTTATAGTGAACCCTGTGCCGGTGGTCATGGGAGCAAGTGCAGGTAGCCCCTCTGCAGCTCCTGTCCTGGCTCCAACTCCAGTGTTTCCTGCTGCACCAGTAGCTCCTGCTCCCACTGCCTCTGTGTCTGTGTCCCGCTTCACACAGAGGAACAGGCGACGCAGGGCAGAAGAGGAGGCCAGTGGAGCCCACAAAAGAAAGTATGTGCGTAATGTGGCATTCAACAAGTGCACCAAGTGTGGGCAGCCCAAAACAAAAGAGTTTGGCCATAGCCGCTTCGGGAGTGCCACTTTTTGCCCCACTTTCTCAGGTGGCAAATCTTTAGAGGAGTGGCTGGCAGAACAGCGCCAGCAGAAGAAACCAGGAAACCCACCCCCCTAATCTGGAGGTGGACACACACTTGTAAATATAACCATAACTATGTGTAAATACTGTTGATATTGTTTATTTGTATATAGTTTGCATGGTGTTGTCTTTATTTCATTTATATTACTCAGTATACTGTATTATATTTCCACATTGTTTATTGTTGTTTATCGGTGGAAGTGTGTGATGTCTTTACTTTGTTTTTGTAAATAAATGCTGTTCAAAGATTCCTATTCATCGCTTTGCTTTTAATTGCCTGAAGACTGGAGTGTGCAGTGTTTACTTAACTGAGGTCAGGGGCACTGTAAATCACAGCAGCTTGTCTTTGAACACCAGGCTCCTGGGGGTCAGAGGAAGGTCAGGGCAGGTGCATGCTCCTCATATGAACTCTGACTCAGGTTCATTCAGAGGCTATTACAAATACATTTACACTATTGTTACATTAATAACAAATAGTAGGCTCAAATAAATAATTTATAATAAACTATGTATGCTTCAAATTGACTAGACAGTAATTATATCTCATTTTAAACTATTTGCATTGTGCACAGTCACTTCTCCAGACCGAGTACACATTATATAGACTTTATTGCCAAATAAACGTTATATTTATTGACAAATAAATAAAGGTTTGGAAACAGTTTGTCAAAACAGTGTAACATTGTTAAACAATCCAGGAAGCAAATATATCTTGCATAGCTGAAATGTTATGGATGAAAGAATCTGCTCTATTGGGTGGGACTATATAATGGATACAATGTCGCGGAAGAATGGAACTGTTATAGTCTGTTCTATCTTCTCAAGAAGCGTACACACTTAGTACTGTTTCAACCCAACCGGGTGATAGACTTTAATAAAACTGTGGCGTGAAAGGTTCATTCAGCTCGGTCTGATAACTCGGGCGGTGTCACATAAAAACAAGTCCGTGTGTCAACATGGAACTAAACAATAGTTCCTATTGTTACAGGCACGAGCGTCTGCTTCAAACAAAGATCGTGGGATGGAATCAGACTCTGGTATACACGTCGTTTTTAATCTCTGAACCGAAGTATGCTGAAATGTTACTGGAGCATCCTCCATTCACTTTTCCGTGAAAACTCGCCTCCTTTAAACGTCATTTGCGTCTTTTTCGCATGTGCCGGGGGCGCAAAGATTGGGTCCCATCTTATGCTAAGCGAGCGCTCTACCGTTTGAGCTAATCCCCCATTGGTACCCATGGGATCATATCTTTGCTGGTCGGGATAAAAATCGGTTAAAATTTGACCTTATGATATCATCGCAGCTTTGTCCTACGTCCTTGAACGCATCACTGGCCAACGGTTTCTGTAGTGTAGTGGTTATCACGTTCGCCTCACACGCGAAAGGTCCCCAGTTCGAAACTGGGCGGAAACACTGTCTTACTCACAGGTAACATTATTCCGATAAGATACATGGTCACTCACTGCTTCCTATGTTGGTTTAATAGAACATGAATAACAATCCATAGTTAGTGTTATATTGCGACGTTAGTCAGGTTTGATTCTCTGACATTGGGTTCATTGACATTGTTGATATTATATTTTCACTGGCTGACAAGTACAGATGGACGAATATTTTCAGCACCTTCGTCTTCTCTTTGTACACTTTTATGAAAGGGCAACAAATATATTTCTGTTTTAAGTTTCATCACTTGCAACCTGAAAGAATTCAGCTCCAATCTTCTCAAGGCATCAAAAGAAGATCATAACAGCTTAACTGTCATGCCCATTTTAACTTAGTATTTTCTTACTAGGGCATCAAAATCTTGCCGACACATTTAATCACACACCCATTTCAATTCAACATTTGTTTAAAGGCATCAAAACTTAAGTCTGTGCCCACTTTTGCTAATCAGTATTTGTTATAAGGACATTCATGGGCCATCGAAACAACAATCAAACCATTTAACTGTGCAACACCCATTTTCACGATTTACAAGAACCTTTCTCAAACGTACGCCATTTAAAACAGTGTAGAAAAATATAAAAATGTTGAGACGGGAAAAATGGACATGATTGCAGCACAGAGGCACTAACAATTAAGCCTATCTCTGTCTTGTTTTTTTTCCCTCTCTTATCTCGGTTTGGCTTTAGAAAGGCGCTTCTCTCCGAGATTACCCTTGCCCTTTTGCTACGGGCGCTCGTCAAGTCACCCGTAATGCTGAACACTCATTCAGCAAAAGCCTGAGATGCAGGCATCGCAAGTAAATCAAGAGCCAGAGGCTTCAAAGTCACATCCGGCTGAGAAGTGTGACACCCCTGTAGTTGGAGCACACTCTCCGGTCCCCCTTTTTGAAAATGGGGACCACCATCCCGGTCTGCCACTCCGCAGGTACCGTACCCGATGCCCACGCGACATTGTAGGGATGTGTCAACCAAGATGGTCCAACAATGTCCAGAGCCTTCAGCATCTCAGGGCGAATCTCGTCCACACCTGGCGCCTTGCCACCAAGGAGCTCCTTAACTACCTCCACGACCTCTGCCACCGATATGGACGAAGATTCGCCCAAGTCTTCAGGCTCTGCCTCCCTCACAGAGGACGTGTTTACCGGGTTCAGGAGTTCCTCAAAGTGCTCCTTCCACCGCCCGACAATATTCTCTGGACGGGTCAACAGTTCTCAGCCCCGACTGTGCACAACCTGAGCAAATCCCTGCCTTCCCTTCCTGAGGCGCCGGATGGTTTGCCAGAACCTCCTTGAGGCCATCCGAAAGTCCTCCTCCGTAGCCTCCCCGAACTCCTCCCAGACCCGAGTTTTTGCTTCCGCGACTGCCGCAGACGCCGCCCTTTTGGCCAACCGGTACCCGTCGGCTGCTTCAGGAGACCCCCGAGCAAGCCAAGCCCGAAAGGCCTCCTTCTTCAGCCTGACGGCTTCCCTCACCGCCGGTGTCCACCAAGCGGGTTCTTGGGTTGCCGCCGCGACATGCATCAGTGACCTTCAGGCCACAGCTCCGAACAGCCGCTTCTGCAATGAAGGCTTTGAACACGGACCACTCGGACGCCATGTCCCCAACCTCCCCCAACCTCCCCCAGGATGCAGGAGAAGCTCTTCCGGAGGTGGAAGTTGAAAAGCCCATGGACAGGGTCCTCCGCCAGAGGCTCCCAGTTCACCCACACTACACGTTTGGGTTTGCCAGGTCTGTCCGGCAGCCTTCCTCGCCATCGGATCCAACTCACTACCAGGTGGTGATCAGTTGACAGCTCTGCTCCTCTCTTCACCCGAGTGTCCAAAACATACGGCCGCGCAGATCTGATGATACGACTATGAAGTCGATCATCGACCTTTGACCTAAGGTGCTCTGGTAGCAGGTACACTTATGAGCAGCCTTATTCTTGAACACGGTGTTCGTTATGGTCAATCCATGACTAACACGAAAGCCCAATAGCAAGACACCACTCGGGTTCAGATCGGGTAGGCCATTCCTCCCAATCACTCCCCCCCAAGTTTCTCCATGGTTGCCTACGTGAGCGTTGAAGTCCCCCAGGAGAACTATGGAGTCCCCAGGTGGTATCGCTTCCAGGACACCACCCAGAGACTCCAAGAAGGCCGATTATTCCCAACTGCTGTTTGGTGCATAAGCACAAACAACAGTCAGAGTTTTCCCCTCCGCAACCCGAAGACGCAGAGAGGCGACCCTCTCGCTCTCCGGGGAGAACTCCAACAAAATGCGCTCAGCCGGGGGCTCGTGAGTATCCCCACACCCGCCCGGCGCCTCTCACCCTCAGCAACTCTTGTCAACGCTCCCTCCATTCACTCCCTACTTTTCTCCTCCACAGCTAACACAACTACCGTGGGCTAAAAATATTAATGTCAGCTTAGGCAAAAAGTTAGTGTTAGCTTAAGTTAACTCCTAGCGCTTCTCAAATAGTGTGAGCACACCCACATATCAGGTTTCAGTCTCACCGTTGGCTTAAGGTTACTTACGTCTACATGTAATTTAATCCTAAAACTGACTGCACATGCTGTCATATCAGTCTCCAATTGTATATTTACCTTGTCAGACACCACAGGATGGCGGGTCTTCAGGTGTGTTCCAAAGTGGTCAAACAGCATCTCTAAAATGCTGTTAGTGGCTAAAAAATGTATGACAGCCATAGTGTGACTGGAGACACTGAAAGTGTGATTGGCTGAGTGTGGTCACATGATTACCTTCAACTTCCTCGTTAGTATAGCGGACAGTATCTCCGCCTGTCACGCGGAAGACCGGGGTTCGATTCCCCGACGGGGAGTGAAGAAGGTTCCCGGTTTCTTGTTTAGAAGTCTATCTTTCTGGAATGGCAGTCGGGACAGAAATATCTTCGAAGTTTGACCTTATGATATGATCGCAGCTTTGTGCTCCGTCCTTGAACACATCACCAACCACTGGTTTCCGTAGTGTAGTGGTTATCACGTTCGCCTAACACGCGAAAGGTCCCCAGTTCGAAACTGGGCGGAAACACTCTTTTACTCACAGGTAACATTATTCTGGTAAAATACATGCTCACTCACTGCTTCCTATGTTGGTTCAATAGAACAGAAATGAATCTCGATTTTACAGTAAATGTAATTGTTTGAATCAGTGTTTGCTTATTTTCAACTAACATTTTGGAGGACGCAGGCACTGATCCCGCTACCTCTCGTATGCTAAGCGAGTGCTCTACCATTTGGGCTACCCTCCTTGACATGCTATACTTGATGCAAGTTCAGTGCAGAAGTGCATAAACGTGTCATACTACTAAGCACAACTCGGTGCTGCCTCTTCTGGCAAACGCATAGGACAGGGTGTGGTCTAACTTTTAACACTGGACCAACTTTCTTATGTGGTCGCACCTCTCACCTTCTCACAGGCGAAACACATGACTGAACATCAGTGTATCGATAGACACTACAATTGACCTATGTTCCAATTGGAAGTGCAGCAAGAACTAATGTTATCTGTTGTTCGAGTAGTAAACACATTGGAGGATGCGGGCATTGATCCCGCTACCTCTCGCATGCTAAGCGAGCGCTCTGCCGTTTGAGCTAACCCCCATCGGTACCCATGGGATCATATCTTTGCTGGTCGGGATAAAAATCGGTTAAAATTTGACCTTATGATATCATCGCAGCTTTGTCCTACGTCCTTGAACGCATCACTGGCCAACGGTTTCTGTAGTGTAGTGGTTATCACGTTCGCCTCACACGCGAAAGGTCCCCAGTTCGAAACTGGGCGGAAACACTGTCTTACTCACAGGTAACATTATTCCGATAAGATACATGGTCACTCACTGCTTCCTATGTTGGTTTAATAGAACATGAATAACAATCCATAGTTAGTGTTATATTGCGACGTTAGTCAGGTTTGATTCTCTGACATTGGGTTCATTGACATTGTTGATATTATATTTTCACTGGCTGACAAGTACAGATGGACGAATATTTTCAGCACCTTCGTCTTCTCTTTGTACACTTTTATGAAAGGGCAACAAATATATTTCTGTTTTAAGTTTCATCACTTGCAACCTGAAAGAATTCAGCTCCAATCTTCTCAAGGCATCAAAAGAAGATCATAACAGCTTAACTGTCATGCCCATTTTAACTTAGTATTTTCTTACTAGGGCATCAAAATCTTGCCCTCATTCAGCAAAAGCCTGAGATGCAGGCATCGCAAGTAAATCAAGAGCCAGAGGCTTCAAAGTCACATCCGGCTGAGAAGTTGTGACACCCCTGTAGTTGGAGCACACTCTCCGGTCCCCCTTTTTGAAAATGGGGACCACCATCCCGGTCTGCCACTCCGCAGGTACCGTACCCGATGCCCACGCGACATTGTAGGGATGTGTCAACCAAGATGGTCCAACAATGTCCAGAGCCTTCAGCATCTCAGGGCGAATCTCGTCCACACCTGGCGCCTTGCCACCAAGGAGCTCCTTAACTACCTCACGACCTCTGCCACCGATATGGACGAAGATTCGCCCAAGTCTTCAGGCTCTGCCTCCCTCACAGAGGACGTGTTTACCGGGTTCAGGAGTTCCTCAAAGTGCTCCTTCCATCCTGTTTTTGGGGAACGAGAAGTCTGACCTTATTACAGGTGGTCCTCGACTAACCAATTCAGTCCTCTCTGAATCAGACAAGTTGAGTGGCCAATCAGCGGGATCAATGGGGGCTGCTGAGATGGGCTCACATACATCTGTTGATGTTGATGGAGCGCCTGTAGGCTGGCGGATTGTATTGAGACTGCTGGTGCTGGGTCCTTCTGTAAGAGATTAAAATACACAAGATGTCAATGACAGGACAAATAAATTTTATTTATTTATTTTTTTACTGTGATTCAATATTTCTATAAATGCAGAAAATATATTTGTTTTTCAAAGTATGATAAGTATGCATAATTTGCATTCTGGCATTAAATAAAGATAATGCACACAGTGAGCAACAAACTAAAACACTAAATTGTACCATATTTTTGAAGAACAACCAAGATTTTTTTTTTTACTCTTTCTTTTATTGCAACAAATGACCATAACATGATGTATTGATTGTTTAAGTAATTGTGTATGCTTTTCTCACGAGTTATATATATATTATATATATATATATAATATAATATATATATATATATATAATAGAATGAATGTATATTCCTATATATAATACAAAATGTATAATACTCACCTGTTCAACCGTTTGAGGTGGTGTCTGAAGAATTACAGTGCTGCTGCTTGGTGCTTCACTGACTGCTCCTGTACAAAGCAAAAACATATAGATCTTTAAGAATTACTTTTTTCCTCAATTGTTTTTGTGAAAATTATATAATACAAAACATAAAGTGGATGGATTTGATTCAAATCTTATATAAGACGTATAATTACATTGCTACTACTTTGCTATTGTAATGCTCACCAGCATCAACATTTTGAAGTTGTGTCTCAATCACTGCTGTGCTTCTGCTTAATGCTTGAGATGCTGTGTAAAACACCAAATAATAGATTATTGACTTTTTGGTGAGCCAACATAATAACATATATAAGTCATAGACAGTGGAGTATCTCATACCACTCCAACAAACTATTACATAAACATTAGTAATCCTTTCAACTTACAATGTTCACTGTCACTGTCACTAACAGCAAGAAGATCATAACAGCTTAACTGTCATGCCCATTTTAACTTAGTATTTTCTTACTAGGGCATCAAAATCTTGCCGACACATTTAATCAAATCACACACCCATTTCAATTCAACATTTGTTTAAAGGCATCAAAACTTAAGTCTGTGCCCACTTTTGCTAATCAGTATTTGTTATAAGGACATTCATGGGCCATCGAAACAACAATCAAACCATTTAACTGTGCAACACCCATTTTCACGATTTACAAGAACCTTTCTCAAACGTACGCCATTTAAAACAGTGTAGAAAAATATAAAAATGTTGAGACGGGAAAAATGGACATGATTGCAGCACAGAGGCACTAACAATTAAGCCTATCTCTGTCTTGTTTTTTTTCCCTCTCTTATCTCGGTTTGGCTTTAGAAAGGCGCTTCTCTCCGAGATTACCCTTGCCCTTTTGCTACGGGCGCTCGTCAAGTCACCCGTAATGCTGAACACTCATTCAGCAAAAGCCTGAGATGCAGGCATCGCAAGTAAATCAAGAGCCAGAGGCTTCAAAGTCACATCCGGCTGAGAAGTGTGACACCCCTGTAGTTGGAGCACACTCTCCGGTCCCCCTTTTTGAAAATGGGGACCACCATCCCGGTCTGCCACTCCGCAGGTACCGTACCCGATGCCCACGCGACATTGTAGGGATGTGTCAACCAAGATGGTCCAACAATGTCCAGAGCCTTCAGCATCTCAGGGCGAATCTCGTCCACACCTGGCGCCTTGCCACCAAGGAGCTCCTTAACTACCTCCACGACCTCTGCCACCGATATGGACGAAGATTCGCCCAAGTCTTCAGGCTCTGCCTCCCTCACAGAGGACGTGTTTACCGGGTTCAGGAGTTCCTCAAAGTGCTCCTTCCACCGCCCGACAATATTCTCTGGACGGGTCAACAGTTCTCAGCCCCGACTGTGCACAACCTGAGCAAATCCCTGCCTTCCCTTCCTGAGGCGCCGGATGGTTTGCCAGAACCTCCTTGAGGCCATCCGAAAGTCCTCCTCCGTAGCCTCCCCGAACTCCTCCCAGACCCGAGTTTTTGCTTCCGCGACTGCCGCAGACGCCGCCCTTTTGGCCAACCGGTACCCGTCGGCTGCTTCAGGAGACCCCCGAGCAAGCCAAGCCCGAAAGGCCTCCTTCTTCAGCCTGACGGCTTCCCTCACCGCCGGTGTCCACCAAGCGGGTTCTTGGGTTGCCGCCGCGACATGCATCAGTGACCTTCAGGCCACAGCTCCGAACAGCCGCTTCTGCAATGAAGGCTTTGAACACGGACCACTCGGACGCCATGTCCCCAACCTCCCCCAACCTCCCCCAGGATGCAGGAGAAGCTCTTCCGGAGGTGGAAGTTGAAAAGCCCATGGACAGGGTCCTCCGCCAGAGGCTCCCAGTTCACCCACACTACACGTTTGGGTTTGCCAGGTCTGTCCGGCAGCCTTCCTCGCCATCGGATCCAACTCACTACCAGGTGGTGATCAGTTGACAGCTCTGCTCCTCTCTTCACCCGAGTGTCCAAAACATACGGCCGCGCAGATCTGATGATACGACTATGAAGTCGATCATCGACCTTTGACCTAAGGTGCTCTGGTAGCAGGTACACTTATGAGCAGCCTTATTCTTGAACACGGTGTTCGTTATGGTCAATCCATGACTAACACGAAAGCCCAATAGCAAGACACCACTCGGGTTCAGATCGGGTAGGCCATTCCTCCCAATCACTCCCCCCCAAGTTTCTCCATGGTTGCCTACGTGAGCGTTGAAGTCCCCCAGGAGAACTATGGAGTCCCCAGGTGGTATCGCTTCCAGGACACCACCCAGAGACTCCAAGAAGGCCGATTATTCCCAACTGCTGTTTGGTGCATAAGCACAAACAACAGTCAGAGTTTTCCCCTCCGCAACCCGAAGACGCAGAGAGGCGACCCTCTCGCTCTCCGGGGAGAACTCCAACAAAATGCGCTCAGCCGGGGGCTCGTGAGTATCCCCACACCCGCCCGGCGCCTCTCACCCTCAGCAACTCTTGTCAACGCTCCCTCCATTCACTCCCTACTTTTCTCCTCCACAGCTAACACAACTACCGTGGGCTAAAAATATTAATGTCAGCTTAGGCAAAAAGTTAGTGTTAGCTTAAGTTAACTCCTAGCGCTTCTCAAATAGTGTGAGCACACCCACATATCAGGTTTCAGTCTCACCGTTGGCTTAAGGTTACTTACGTCTACATGTAATTTAATCCTAAAACTGACTGCACATGCTGTCATATCAGTCTCCAATTGTATATTTACCTTGTCAGACACCACAGGATGGCGGGTCTTCAGGTGTGTTCCAAAGTGGTCAAACAGCATCTCTAAAATGCTGTTAGTGGCTAAAAAATGTATGACAGCCATAGTGTGACTGGAGACACTGAAAGTGTGATTGGCTGAGTGTGGTCACATGATTACCTTCAACTTCCTCGTTAGTATAGCGGACAGTATCTCCGCCTGTCACGCGGAAGACCGGGGTTCGATTCCCCGACGGGGAGTGAAGAAGGTTCCCGGTTTCTTGTTTAGAAGTCTATCTTTCTGGAATGGCAGTCGGGACAGAAATATCTTCGAAGTTTGACCTTATGATATGATCGCAGCTTTGTGCTCCGTCCTTGAACACATCACCAACCACTGGTTTCCGTAGTGTAGTGGTTATCACGTTCGCCTAACACGCGAAAGGTCCCCAGTTCGAAACTGGGCGGAAACACTCTTTTACTCACAGGTAACATTATTCTGGTAAAATACATGCTCACTCACTGCTTCCTATGTTGGTTCAATAGAACAGAAATGAATCTCGATTTTACAGTAAATGTAATTGTTTGAATCAGTGTTTGCTTATTTTCAACTAACATTTTGGAGGACGCAGGCACTGATCCCGCTACCTCTCGTATGCTAAGCGAGTGCTCTACCATTTGGGCTACCCTCCTTGACATGCTATACTTGATGCAAGTTCAGTGCAGAAGTGCATAAACGTGTCATACTACTAAGCACAACTCGGTGCTGCCTCTTCTGGCAAACGCATAGGACAGGGTGTGGTCTAACTTTTAACACTGGACCAACTTTCTTATGTGGTCGCACCTCTCACCTTCTCACAGGCGAAACACATGACTGAACATCAGTGTATCGATAGACACTACAATTGACCTATGTTCCAATTGGAAGTGCAGCAAGAACTAATGTTATCTGTTGTTCGAGTAGTAAACACATTGGAGGATGCGGGCATTGATCCCGCTACCTCTCGCATGCTAAGCGAGCGCTCTACCGTTTGAGCTAATCCCCCATCGGTACCCATGGGATCATATCTTTGCTGGTCGGGATAAAAATCGGTTAAAATTTGACCTTATGATATCATCGCAGCTTTGTCCTACGTCCTTGAACGCATCACTGGCCAACGGTTTCTGTAGTGTAGTGGTTATCACGTTCGCCTCACACGCGAAAGGTCCCCAGTTCGAAACTGGGCGGAAACACTGTCTTACTCACAGGTAACATTATTCCGATAAGATACATGGTCACTCACTGCTTCCTATGTTGGTTTAATAGAACATGAATAACAATCCATAGTTAGTGTTATATTGCGACGTTAGTCAGGTTTGATTCTCTGACATTGGGTTCATTGACATTGTTGATATTATATTTTCACTGGCTGACAAGTACAGATGGACGAATATTTTCAGCACCTTCGTCTTCTCTTTGTACACTTTTATGAAAGGGCAACAAATATATTTCTGTTTTAAGTTTCATCACTTGCAACCTGAAAGAATTCAGCTCCAATCTTCTCAAGGCATCAAAAGAAGATCATAACAGCTTAACTGTCATGCCCATTTTAACTTAGTATTTTCTTACTAGGGCATCAAAATCTTGCCGACACATTTAATCACACACCCATTTCAATTCAACATTTGTTTAAAGGCATCAAAACTTAAGTCTGTGCCCACTTTTGCTAATCAGTATTTGTTATAAGGACATTCATGGGCCATCGAAACAACAATCAAACCATTTAACTGTGCAACACCCATTTTCACGATTTACAAGAACCTTTCTCAAACGTACGCCATTTAAAACAGTGTAGAAAAATATAAAAATGTTGAGACGGGAAAAATGGACATGATTGCAGCACAGAGGCACTAACAATTAAGCCTATCTCTGTCTTGTTTTTTTTCCCTCTCTTATCTCGGTTTGGCTTTAGAAAGGCGCTTCTCTCCGAGATTACCCTTGCCCTTTTGCTACGGGCGCTCGTCAAGTCACCCGTAATGCTGAACACTCATTCAGCAAAAGCCTGAGATGCAGGCATCGCAAGTAAATCAAGAGCCAGAGGCTTCAAAGTCACATCCGGCTGAGAAGTGTGACACCCCTGTAGTTGGAGCACACTCTCCGGTCCCCCTTTTTGAAAATGGGGACCACCATCCCGGTCTGCCACTCCGCAGGTACCGTACCCGATGCCCACGCGACATTGTAGGGATGTGTCAACCAAGATGGTCCAACAATGTCCAGAGCCTTCAGCATCTCAGGGCGAATCTCGTCCACACCTGGCGCCTTGCCACCAAGGAGCTCCTTAACTACCTCCACGACCTCTGCCACCGATATGGACGAAGATTCGCCCAAGTCTTCAGGCTCTGCCTCCCTCACAGAGGACGTGTTTACCGGGTTCAGGAGTTCCTCAAAGTGCTCCTTCCACCGCCCGACAATATTCTCTGGACGGGTCAACAGTTCTCAGCCCCGACTGTGCACAACCTGAGCAAATCCCTGCCTTCCCTTCCTGAGGCGCCGGATGGTTTGCCAGAACCTCCTTGAGGCCATCCGAAAGTCCTCCTCCGTAGCCTCCCCGAACTCCTCCCAGACCCGAGTTTTTGCTTCCGCGACTGCCGCAGACGCCGCCCTTTTGGCCAACCGGTACCCGTCGGCTGCTTCAGGAGACCCCCGAGCAAGCCAAGCCCGAAAGGCCTCCTTCTTCAGCCTGACGGCTTCCCTCACCGCCGGTGTCCACCAAGCGGGTTCTTGGGTTGCCGCCGCGACATGCATCAGTGACCTTCAGGCCACAGCTCCGAACAGCCGCTTCTGCAATGAAGGCTTTGAACACGGACCACTCGGACGCCATGTCCCCAACCTCCCCCAACCTCCCCCAGGATGCAGGAGAAGCTCTTCCGGAGGTGGAAGTTGAAAAGCCCATGGACAGGGTCCTCCGCCAGAGGCTCCCAGTTCACCCACACTACACGTTTGGGTTTGCCAGGTCTGTCCGGCAGCCTTCCTCGCCATCGGATCCAACTCACTACCAGGTGGTGATCAGTTGACAGCTCTGCTCCTCTCTTCACCCGAGTGTCCAAAACATACGGCCGCGCAGATCTGATGATACGACTATGAAGTCGATCATCGACCTTTGACCTAAGGTGCTCTGGTAGCAGGTACACTTATGAGCAGCCTTATTCTTGAACACGGTGTTCGTTATGGTCAATCCATGACTAACACGAAAGCCCAATAGCAAGACACCACTCGGGTTCAGATCGGGTAGGCCATTCCTCCCAATCACTCCCCCCCAAGTTTCTCCATGGTTGCCTACGTGAGCGTTGAAGTCCCCCAGGAGAACTATGGAGTCCCCAGGTGGTATCGCTTCCAGGACACCACCCAGAGACTCCAAGAAGGCCGATTATTCCCAACTGCTGTTTGGTGCATAAGCACAAACAACAGTCAGAGTTTTCCCCTCCGCAACCCGAAGACGCAGAGAGGCGACCCTCTCGCTCTCCGGGGAGAACTCCAACAAAATGCGCTCAGCCGGGGGCTCGTGAGTATCCCCACACCCGCCCGGCGCCTCTCACCCTCAGCAACTCTTGTCAACGCTCCCTCCATTCACTCCCTACTTTTCTCCTCCACAGCTAACACAACTACCGTGGGCTAAAAATATTAATGTCAGCTTAGGCAAAAAGTTAGTGTTAGCTTAAGTTAACTCCTAGCGCTTCTCAAATAGTGTGAGCACACCCACATATCAGGTTTCAGTCTCACCGTTGGCTTAAGGTTACTTACGTCTACATGTAATTTAATCCTAAAACTGACTGCACATGCTGTCATATCAGTCTCCAATTGTATATTTACCTTGTCAGACACCACAGGATGGCGGGTCTTCAGGTGTGTTCCAAAGTGGTCAAACAGCATCTCTAAAATGCTGTTAGTGGCTAAAAAATGTATGACAGCCATAGTGTGACTGGAGACACTGAAAGTGTGATTGGCTGAGTGTGGTCACATGATTACCTTCAACTTCCTCGTTAGTATAGCGGACAGTATCTCCGCCTGTCACGCGGAAGACCGGGGTTCGATTCCCCGACGGGGAGTGAAGAAGGTTCCCGGTTTCTTGTTTAGAAGTCTATCTTTCTGGAATGGCAGTCGGGACAGAAATATCTTCGAAGTTTGACCTTATGATATGATCGCAGCTTTGTGCTCCGTCCTTGAACACATCACCAACCACTGGTTTCCGTAGTGTAGTGGTTATCACGTTCGCCTAACACGCGAAAGGTCCCCAGTTCGAAACTGGGCGGAAACACTCTTTTACTCACAGGTAACATTATTCTGGTAAAATACATGCTCACTCACTGCTTCCTATGTTGGTTCAATAGAACAGAAATGAATCTCGATTTTACAGTAAATGTAGTTGTTTGAATCAGTGTTTGCTTATTTTCAACTAACATTTTGGAGGACGCAGGCACTGATCCCGCTACCTCTCGTATGCTAAGCGAGTGCTCTACCATTTGGGCTACCCTCCTTGACATGCTATACTTGATGCAAGTTCAGTGCAGAAGTGCATAAACGTGTCATACTACTAAGCACAACTCGGTGCTGCCTCTTCTGGCAAACGCATAGGACAGGGTGTGGTCTAACTTTTAACACTGGACCAACTTTCTTATGTGGTCGCACCTCTCACCTTCTCACAGGCGAAACACATGACTGAACATCAGTGTATCGATAGACACTACAATTGACCTATGTTCCAATTGGAAGTGCAGCAAGAACTAATGTTATCTGTTGTTCGAGTAGTAAACACATTGGAGGATGCGGGCATTGATCCCGCTACCTCTCGCATGCTAAGCGAGCGCTCTGCCGTTTGAGCTAACCCCCCATCGGTACCCATGGGATCATATCTTTGCTGGTCGGGATAAAAATCGGTTAAAATTTGACCTTATGATATCATCGCAGCTTTGTCCTACGTCCTTGAACGCATCACTGGCCAACGGTTTCTGTAGTGTAGTGGTTATCACGTTCGCCTCACACGCGAAAGGTCCCCAGTTCGAAACTGGGCGGAAACACTGTCTTACTCACAGGTAACATTATTCCGATAAGATACATGGTCACTCACTGCTTCCTATGTTGGTTTAATAGAACATGAATAACAATCCATAGTTAGTGTCATATTGCGACGTTAGTCAGGTTTGATTCTCTGACATTGGGTTCATTGACATTGTTGATATTATATTTTCACTGGCTGACAAGTACAGATGGACGAATATTTTCAGCACCTTCGTCTTCTCTTTGTACACTTTTATGAAAGGGCAACAAATATATTTCTGTTTTAAGTTTCATCACTTGCAACCTGAAAGAATTCAGCTCCAATCTTCTCAAGGCATCAAAAGAAGATCATAACAGCTTAACTGTCATGCCCATTTTAACTTAGTATTTTCTTACTAGGGCATCAAAATCTTGCCGACACATTTAATCACACACCCATTTCAATTCAACATTTGTTTAAAGGCATCAAAACTTAAGTCTGTGCCCACTTTTGCTAATCAGTATTTGTTATAAGGACATTCATGGGCCATCGAAACAACAATCAAACCATTTAACTGTGCAACACCCATTTTCACGATTTACAAGAACCTTTCTCAAACGTACGCCATTTAAAACAGTGTAGTGTTGGAAATCAAGCCTATCCTACAATTAAACAAACCAACAAAATATGTGTAAGGCTGTTTCCGCCCAGTTCTTTTGATGGAGTAGTCAGGAGACTTCTTCTTAAAATCAAAAGTATTTATTACAGCAAAATTGAATGTGCGATACAGAGCTCTGGGCCTGAATCCTCTGTCCCTAACCGACAATAAGTGTTCAGTCAGTTCGGATGGAATCAGCCTGCTAACTGTTCCTGACCCAGTCTTCTTATACTCTAACAGTGTGTATAGCTATCTATCAAGGCCGGCCGCCCCTTCCGATGCTGCGTTGGTCCGCTGTCCTCTGTCACAGCTGATGTTTTGTCATTACGCTCACGTAGGAATGACTTCGCTTCTGCAAAGCAAGATTAGAAACTGCACATACAACTCGCTCATGTTCTTTACTGATTACAGCTTACGTCAAAAACTATCTGTATCTTTATTATCAAAAACTGTCTGTACTTTGATTATCAATCACTTTATGTCTTGATCATCCTTGGTTTCAATCACATGAGTAATAAGTAAAATAAAGCTGGACTTATCTTCTTTGTTTCATTACAGTCACACCATGGTAATGATGCTCTTGACCTTCCTATTCCTCAGAACCAATACAACTCTTTAATATGCACACTGAGCAATTATAAAACACACCATTTCCCACAGTAGAAAAATATAAAAATGTTGAGACGGGAAAAATGGACATGATTGCAGCACAGAGGCGCTAACAATTAAGCCTATCTCTGTCTTGGTTTTTTTTCCTCTGGTATATTATCAACTGTTGCTTCCATTTATGATCCCCTCGGCTTTCTCGCACCATACGTCCTCAATGGGAAGAGAATTCTTCAAGAAATGTGCAACCAAGGCATCGGCTGGGATGAACCTCTGCCAGAAAGGCTCAAACCACGGTGGGAGAGTTGGCAATGTGACTTCATGAATCTGCAAAAAGTAAAGATACCTCGCTGTTACTTACCTGCTAACTTTGGACAGGTCATTGAAGCTGAGTTGCATCACTTCTCAGATGCGAGCACCAGTGGATATGGACAATGCTCTTATCTTAGAGTCAAAAACGAGAAGGGACAGATTCACTGCTCACTGGTGATGGGAAAGGCCCGTGTTTCCCCTACCAAAGTTTATTTACATGTTTCTCAACATGTAAATAAACCAACTCATAGTTTTAATCACACTCTTGACCTTGTCCTGACTTATGGCATAGAAATAGAAATTGAAGAGTTAACAGTATTTCCCCAGAACCCTCTTCTTTCTGACCATTTTATGAAAACATTTCAATTTAAAGTAAAGGATTGTTTAGCAGCTGAGAACAAATATCATTACAGTCGGTGTTTGTCTGACAATTCAGTATCTAAATTTAAGGAAATAATACCCTCACTGTTTACTTCAGCAACATTTACTGATAAATCAGAAGGCAATTATTATTATTTTACCCCCACAGAAGTGGATTATTATGTTAATAATGCTTCAGCCTCACTGCGTACAACTCTTGATAGTGTTGCACCTGTAAAAAAGAAAGTTCTATCTCAGAGAAGACTTGCTCCTTGGTATAATTCCCAGCTGTGGACTTTAAAGCAGGCATCCCGAAAGCTGGAAAGAAAGTGGTATTCCACTAATTCAGAGGAAGTGTTTGTGGCTTGGAAAAATAGTCTAGTAATCTATTAAAAAAAGCTCTTCGTAATGCCAGGACAACTTATTATTCATCTTTAATAGAGGACAACAAGAACAACCCGAGGTTTCTCTTTAGCACTGTAGCCAGGCTGACAAAGAGTCAGAGCTCTGTTGTACCTTTTATTCCTTTAGCTTTAACCAGTAACGACTTCATGAGCTTCTTTACACATAAAATAGTTACGATTAGAGATAAAATTAATCTGGCCCTTCCTACAAATGTCACAGATGCTTTTGAATTGGCTGTTAGACCTGATGAATCTTTAGAATTCTTCACTCCTATATGTCTCTCTGAACTAATTTCAACAGTTTCTACATCCAAACCATGAACATGTCTTTTAGATCCTATCCCAACTAGACTCTTCAAGGAGATTTTACCTTTAATTAATTCTTCAATGTTAGATCTGATTAATCTCTCTCTAGTAACAGGCTATGTACCACAGGCTTTTAAGGTTGCTGTCATCAAACCCTTGCTTAAAAAGCCCACTTTAGATCCAGATGTGTTAGCTAACTATAGACCAATATCCAACCTACCATTTCTCTCTAAAATTCTGGAAAGAATAGTTGCAAATCAATTATGTGAACACTTACAAAGGAATAATTTGTTTGAAATGTTTCAGTCAGGCTTCAGAGTGCATCATAGCACAGAAACAGCTCTGGTGAAAGTTACTAATGACCTTCTCATAGCATCAGATAATGGACTAGTCTCTATATTTGTTTTGTTAGATCTTAGTGCAGCGTTTGACACAATCGACCACAACATTTTATTACAGCGTCTAGAACATTCAATTGGCATTAAAGGGACAGCACTGGACTGGTTTAAATCCTACTTATCAGATAGGTTCCAGTTTGTGCATGTCAACAATAACTCTTCTGAGCATACTAAAGTTAATCATGGAGTTCCTCAGGGTTCTGTCTTAGGACCGATACTTTTCACATTATACATGCTTCCTTTAGGCAATATTATTAGGAAGCATTGTATTAACTTCCATTGTTATGCAGATGACACACAATTGTATTTATCTATGAAGCCAGATGAAACTGATCAGTTAGCTAGACTGCAAGATTGTCTTAAGGACATTAAAACCTGGATGACTTTTAACTTCCTACTGCTAAATTCAGACAAAACTGAAGTCATTGTATTTGGCCCCAAACATCTTAGAAACTCGCTTTCAAAGCAAATAGTTACTCTGGATGGCATCACATTGGCCTCCAGTACTACTGTGAGGAATCTTGGAGTTATTTTTGACCAGGACATGTCCTTTAACTCACACATAAAGCAAGTCTGTAGGACTTCCTTTTTTCACCTGCGTAATATTGTAAAAATCAGGAACATTCTGTCTCAGAGTGATGCAGAAAAATTAGTTCATGCTTTTGTTACTTCCAGGCTTGACTATTGCAATTCCTTATTATCGGGTTGTCCAAATAGTTCTCTCAAACATCTACAGTTGATCCAAAACGCTGCTGCGAGAGTACTGACAGGAGTTAGCAAAAGAGATCATATTTCCCCTATACTTGCTTCTCTTCACTGGCTTCCTGTTAAATCCAGAATAGAATTTAAAATCCTTCTTCTGACATATAAAGCTCTTAATAACCAATCTCCATCATATCTTAAAGATCTGATAGTACCATATTATCCTAGTAGAACTCTTCGCTCTCAAACTGCAGGCTTACTTGTTGTTCCTAGAATTTCTAAAAGTAGAATGGGAGGCAGAGCCTTCAGTTATCAGGCGCCTCTCCTGTGGAACCTGCTCCCAGTTTGGGTTCTGGAGGCAGATACCCTCTCTATTTTTAAGACCAGGCTTAAAACGTTCCTTTTTGACAAATCTTATAGTTGGGGCTGACTGGGTGACCCACAGGGGTTCGGCTTGTGTCTTCATTGCACAGCTGACTCCCTCTTGGACGTCCCTTCATTCTGCCCCTAGTCATGCTGCTATAGGCCTATAGGCTGCTGGGGGACTTCTCTTGACACACTGAGCCCTTCTCTATTTACCTTTACATTTAATATGTATACCGTTATTGCAGTACATTCACTCTGTTTCCCCCTGTGCTATTTCTCCGAGTGTCCCTGGTCCCAGAGCTGGATGCTTCAGATCTGCAGTCGATGTTCCACCAGCTGGTCCAGTCTCCATCATGTCCACTGTGGGATGCTGCTGCTGACCTTCCTCCAGCCCTCTGCTTCCAACTCCCCTTTTCCACCAGTCAACTCTGCATCACCTTCACTATACTTGTTATGCTAACTTACATACTGTTTGAATTTTACTGCTAGCTATATATGGAGTATGTCTAATGTCAGAGCCGTACATCATAAGAGTAAACTATGAGTCAGTTTTCAATGTTAGCTTATACTTTGTCTGTGTCACATATCCTGTCATACATGTGTCCAAATGTATGTTGTGTTTTCCTTGCTTTCCCACCCCTCCCTCTCCTCCCATTCCTCCCCCTTGCCCTCCTCTGTCCTTCTCAACCCGCCCGGCCAGCAGGCAGATGGGTCCCCCCTATATAGAGCCGGGTTCTGCTCGAGGTTTCTTCCCTGTTAAAAGGGTGTTTTCCTTGCCACTGTCGCCTTTGGGCTTGGTCTGGGGGTCAGGCATATGGGTTCTGTAAAGCATCTTGAAACAATTTGACTGTAATTGACGCTATATAAATAAAATTGAATTGAATTATTCAAATTACAAATAGTACATATGCATTTACACAGATGTAAAAAAAAAGAGCTGGTAGTAGCTCTGTTAATATGACATAAAAATTTTAATTTGTCAGGTTAAGAAACCCACATTACTCCATCAATCAATGATCAAATCATTATCGTGAATAAAGAAAAATATCCAACACCAGTTATTTCATTTTCATTTTTTTTCATTTGATCATTTATTTCAAACCAGCTTCTGACATCACCAAAATCAGACTATTTACATGAGTGATTTGAAAAGGGGATGGATGAAGCAAAGCTTATAAATTCCAACCCCCTACTCACCACCAGACCCCCATACAGGACCACACTCTCCCGCCACACACAACATATAGATGAGACAAAAGACAAAAGACAGACCCATTACACTTCAAACCCACACCACTCCCCCCTTTGAACACTAAACATCACAATTAGGTAGATACACAATACATCCACACAGATCCTTGAGCATCTACTTATGCTAATACATACCAACAACATACAATATTATACAAACACATTTTGGAAGAAAAAAAAGAGAGAACAGAAAAAGGAATAAATATATTCAAGTTACCAAAGCATTTTCTGGCTGTGGTAATCATGGATCACCCAAACCCAGGCCTAATTGTGAGTGTGCCTCTTATGAATGTAATGTAATATGTATATGTCAAGTGTAGGTGTATCGGCCATAGCCATGCATTCTTAAGTACCTGTGCCTAGCAATGGAGGCATCAGTCTTCCATCCCCTCCTGGTAATTACTCAACACTTGTCTTTTAAATAGTTTTTTGAACTGGACAATATTTTTGCACATTTTTATTTCTTCTGGAAGACTGTTCCATAACAACACCCCTTTCACTGAAATGCACAAGGATTTTAGGGTTGTCCTTACTTTCGGCTGATATAATTGATCCGTTCCCCTCAGTTTATATTTATGATGAGCATCTCTATCTTGAAATAGAGCCTGGATATTACCAGGAAGGGATTTTTGTGATGCCTTGAACATAATCTGTGCAATTTTCAAATCGACCAAGTCATATAATTTGAGATTAGATGAGTTGAGAAAGAGTGGATTGGTGTGATGATCGTATCTGACATTATGAACAACCCTAATAGCTCGTTTTTGCAGAGTGACTAAAGGTAATAAATTTGTTTTATAACAATTCCCCCAAACTTCTAAACCGTAATTCAAATAGGCCATTATAAAAGAATGATACAGGATGGATAATGCATTTGGATTTAGTACTAAGCTACATCTTTTCATCACACCAATACACTTAGCAACCTTCATACGTACATAACTTATGTGAGGCTTCCAACATAATTTTTCATCAATGACTACGCCCAAAAACACATTTTGTTGTACTCTTTCAATAATAGTATTATCAACGGTTATTTGAATTGGTAAATCGTTTTTACGAGTTCCAAATGTCATAAGTTTTGTCTTTTTTAGGTTTAGTGACAATTTGTTCATATTAAACCATTTTTTTCAGGTTATGCAGCTCTATAGTTATTTCATTCAAAAGTTTTCCCAAATCTATCCCTGAAAATAACAAATTTGTGTCATCAGCAAAAAGTATAAATTTTATGATTTTAGAGATTTTACAGATGTCATTAATATAAAGCAAAAACAAAGAAGGCCCTAAAATTGATCCTTGCGGAACACCGCACATAATATTTCTACAAGTAGATTTATGATGATCAACCTGAACAAACTGCTTTCTATTCGACAGATAACTCTGTAACCAATATTGTGGCGTTCCTCTGATACCATAGCTATGCAGTTTCTTCAGTAGAATTCCATGATCGATAGTATCGAAGGCCTTTTGCAAATCAATAAAAATTCCTATAATAAATTTATTTTTCTCAATACAATTTGTTATTTCTTCTACCAAGTCAATAAGAGCCAGCGATGTTGATCGATTTTGCCTGAAACCATATTGATTATTAGATAGTAAGTTATTTTTTTCAATAAAATTCAGTAGTCGTAAATTAAATAATTTTTCTAAGATTTTAGAAAATTGTGGTAGGAGGGAAACTGGATGGTAGTTTGTAAAGGAATGTTTGTCTCCAGATTTAAATAAAGGAATCACTTTAGCTATTTTCATTTCAGATGAGAATTTACCCCTCTGAAAAGACAAGTTGCAAATATATGTAAGTGGTTTTGTAATTGCCTCTCCTACATATTTGACGGTCCTCATATCTATACCATTATAATCTTGTGATGTTTTGTTACTACAAGCTTTGATAATCTTCAACAACTCATTCTCATCCGTGGGAGTAAGAAACATCGATTTGGGATTAGTCTCTATAAAATTCTCAAGTGGCTCATTTACCATTTCAATTTTCTCGGCTAATTCTGGGCCAATATTCACAAAAAATTGGTTAAGTCTATACACAATTTCTTTCTTGTCACTGATTACCTTACTGTTATCAATGAAATACTCTGGATAACCTGAGCTGTTAGAACTGCCTCCCATAACAGTATTCAACACCTTCCACATACCCTGAATATTATTTTTCTTGCTGTTGAGTAATTTAGTAAAATAGTCTTTTTTACTATCTCTTAGAATATTAGTTAATTTATTCTTGTATTTTTTATATTTTTGTTCAGTTTCTGTGGTCTTATACTTAAGAAATTGTTTATATAAATAATTTTTCTTTTTACAAGCGTTTGCTAATCCTTTTGTAATCCATGGTGTAGTTAGGTCATTTTTCCCCCAACGTTTTCTCACTGGACAATGCTTGTCATAAAGCGAAATTAATATATTCATGAACGAATTATAGGCTACATCAACATCTAATTCTTCACATATAGCCTCCCAGTCATGAGAAAGTAAATCCCTTTTAAAATCTTTTAGTGCCCGCTCAGATTTCAGCCTGCAGCAAGTAAAGGTAGGATTTTGTTTTACTATTTTACAGTTCACATTGTACACCATAAAGACAGGGAGATGATCACTAGTATCATTTATTAGTATGCCACTAACCATATTACCATCTAAAATATTAGTAAATATGTTGTCGATTAAAGTTGCGCTATGATTTGTTATTCTAGTTGGTCTTGTGATTAATGGATACAAATTAATACTGTACATTGCATCAGTAAAATCCTCGGTAGCTTTATGTTTCTTTGTATTCAGTAAATCTATATTATAGTCGCCACACAGTATAATGTCTTTTTTGTTTTTCCAACAAATAATCTCTCCACCCACTCTCTGAATATATTAATGTCTGATCCTGGAGTTCTGTATATACAACTTACTAGTATAGTCTTCCTTGCTTGCAACACAATTTCCACAGTTATGCATTCGAACAAATCTTCCACCGCTAGCGTCATATCTTCTAGGATTTTACAACTAATATTTTTATCAATATATAAAGCCACACCCCCTCCTGTCTTCTCTTGTCTATTTTTATAAAACATTTCATAGCCATTCATTTTAAAGTCAAAGCCTCTCTTTTCATTTAGCCATGTCTCTGAGACTGCTATTATATTAAAGGGTAATTTAAATTGAGACAAATAATCTTTAATATTTTCAAAATTACGATATAAACTTCTGCTATTAAAATGCAAAAGTGAAATCTTATTATCAAATACAAACATAGTATTAAATGATGTATTTGTATAGTATGCACAATTATTTTTCATATTTTGAAAAATATTACAGTCTGGATCAATATTGTTCATCCTATGAGCTTTATAATCAGAATACTCAGGAACATCTAAATCCATGTCCAAATCCTCAGATGAGGATGAATTGTCACTGTCATAATTGTGCATAACTTTGTCTCAGAAACATGGCACTGGGTGGAAAGTGTATGATCAAAGTGAAAGGGCCACAGACAAACAAACAAATAGACTGACAAGCAAACAAGCAACAGACAAAAACACAAGACAGGACAAATGACTGCACACGAAACCACAAATAAACATAAACATTCATACTCCTTACGCACGTGCACACACACACGGCAGGAAAACAATTGGTCACTAGGGCAATCATAAAAAAAGGAGGATGCCTGCAGGCACTGACTACTATGCTAACTTTTATTATCAGTTCATACGCTGTATCTTAAGTCCGACAAAATGTCCCACTGAGAGAAAATTAAAACCGTTAAATTCATACTTTTACTCCAGACGTACTGCCTCTTTACGGTGCGTTTTCCGGCAGTCCCTTTATGGCAAACAAAAATCCTCGTCTGTCTGAGCGCGCTCCTGACAGTCTGGTAAAGTTGAAAGACGTTCCAAAACATAATCAAAATCCAGCGAGACAGTCAGTCACACACTGAGGGAAGTCTTACTTACGTCTCTAATCCTGAAGACAGGTCACTAAAGAAACTCTCGGCTTCTTTGGCGCAGCGGAATAGTTTCGGTTTCCCCTTCACCATTACCTTCAGTGTGCTAGGGTAAAGCAAGGAATACTCCACCTCGGCAGCACGGAGCTTCTTTTTTACGTCGTCAAATTCACGTCGTTTCTTGACCGTCTGTGCACTATAATCCGGGTAAATGAAGATAGTTGCTTCTCCAAATGCAAGACGTCCCTTCTCCCTGGCCAGGCGCACAATCTTCACCTTGTCCTGGAAGTTTGCAAACTTCACCAGGTCTAGGTCTTGGAGGGCCCGGTCTGAACGAACTGATGAACGTAGGAGTACGGTGCGCCCTTTCCACCACCGGGGTCTTGGGAAAGTTTTCTTTTCCGAGAACAGCGGGGATCAGGAGCTGAGTCACAAAGGCCAACATGTCATCTTTCTCGCTTTTTTCGGGTACATTAATGAAACGAAGATTGGCCCTCCTGCTCCGGTTCTCCAGGTCATCCACCTTCTCCTTCAGGTAAGCATTATCCTTCTCCAATGCGCTCACTCTCACCACAAGTTTAGCAACGTCATCTTCGTTTGTGCTAACGCGCTGCTGTAGCTCAGCTACATGGCCCGTCACCGTGTTCAAAGTTGTTTGAATGTCCATCAGGCCTGCCTGAACAGATCCTATTTTCAGGTCCAGGTGAGCATTAACTTCAGCAGATATTTGCCCTTTCATTTGATGAATTGCGTCCCACATAGACTGCAGCGTGATGTCCGCCATGACGCACAGCAACACCTCCACTGCACGGCTTTATAAAAGGGTCTCGATATGGGTAGAATGCCCAAAATTACACCGATCCAGGAGTGCAAATGTCACACGGTCCTTTGCCAGCTAAAGCCCGGCCTTAATGCTTGATTTATCAGCGTAAAATAACTGAGTAGTCAGAAGTCCGCATCACACGCTCAACCTGCCGCGGCCATCTTTTTTTTTCGTTATGACATTAACTTTGTTCAAAACCTGTTTGTCACAGCTGAGAGGGGCAGAATAACTGAATAAGTACAACCAACAATTGTGAGCTCTTAAGAACATATGTGACAGATGTAGCATTTTACAAAAACAAATGGCTGCACACAGCCTTGCATATTTGTCTGCATAAACATATAAACCTGTAAACACTAAATACATTGCTGCACATATAAAGTTATATCTGTAAAAATCTCAAAATAACAAAATCATAGTTGTCTCAGTTCACAACTATATTTGTCAAGTTTACAGGTAAAGTTGATGAGAAGATGCTGCCTTTCCTGGAACACAGCAGTGGATCCCCTCTCCACCATCCTAATCCATTGCTCATGTTCTAAAAATAACAAAATGCCAGCACAATGAATAAATTGCACACAGTTTAACTATTCTTCTTCTGAAGACGTATATTTTATTATATATTAATTAGGTTTTTAAAAATGCTTACTTATGCATTTTCTGGCTGGATCGCTGACACCGTTTTTCCGTGGCGAGTGTGTCACTGTCTGGTTTTAGGTCTTGTGCTGAGGCAATCCGTAGAACAGCGTGGAGGTCCTCATCAGTGATGCGTGATCTGTGCTTGTTTTTGTTTAGATTCATTATTGAAAACATCTGTTTGCACAGATAGGTGCTCCCAAACATGGACAGGACACGGGCTGCATGATGTCGAAGCTGCGGCATCAAACCACGGGGCATTTGACGTTAAAAGTCCTGGATCGTAGCATTCTTGAACTTTGCTCTCAGGCTACGATCGCTTTGAAGCTCGATTAACTCCATCTGAAGGTGCTGAGGTGCAGTGCAGACGTTGGTGGTGAAAGGATCGGAAAATATGACAAAGCCCGAGTGCTGTGCTTTAAAGTCAGAGAAGCGCCGATCAAACTCATTTATTAACTGGCTCACTTTGGTCGCCAACTGAGCACATGAAAAAGCGCCGGGAAATGAGGCTGAAATGCTCTGACAAACAGGAAAGTGAGCAAGATTGTCTTGTTCAACTTGGCACATCCATAGGTCAAGTTTATGCTGGAAAGCAGTGTTCATGTCGGACATCTGCGTAATGACTTGATTGCGTCCCTGCAGCTTCTGATTCAGTTGGGCGAGATGCTCGGTTATGTCACATAACATAGCAAAGTCACACAGCCAGTTTGGATCTGATAGTTCAGGCAAGGGTTTTCCTTTGCTTTGCATTAAAAGAACAATGTCTTCCCTACGTTCAAAAAATCATTTGAGGACTTTGCTCCAACTCAACCACCGTACTTCTGTATGGTACATCACGTCTCCGTGATCTGCGCCCATCTCTTGCAAGAACAGCTGGAACTGACGGTGGTTCAGGCCACGCACTCGAATGAAGTTCACTGTTTTCATGACGGTGGTCACTACATGATCCATCCCCAGCACATTCGCATATAAAGTTTTGAGGAATAATGCAATGGTACGTTACCAGAGGAGTGTGACAATTACTTTTTTTCATTTTCTCCTTTATTAGGCCAACCAAGCCTGCTTTTCCTCCACACATTGCGGGTGCACCGTCTGTAGTTAATCCCACCAACTTTGCAATGCATTTTTACTCATGGATTTCTCCACCACATCAAAAATGTCCCATCCCGTTGTGGTCCCATGTATGGCAGCTACATCCAGCAGCTCCTCAGTGACAGAGAGGTCCGACTTCACGCCTCTAATAAAAATGGATAACTGCGCTGTATCCGTGTTGTCCGTGCTTTCATCAAGAACTAATGAAAAAGCTATGTAGCTGCGTGTCTCTTGGGCCAGCTGTGCTGAAAGGTTTCCTGCTAGTTTTGTAACTTGGTCCACAATGGTGTTCCTTGATAAACTGACATTTTCAAAAGTCTGTATCTGGTCCAGGCACACCTGCTCACAGACCTTCAGCATGCACTGCTTCAAAAAAAAAAACTCCTTCTGAAAAACACTTTGAAGCTCGGGCGATTTCTTCTGCCACAATGAAGCTAGCTTTCACTGCTGCAATGTTCTTGGTCGTGGCTTTCATGAACACATTATGCTGCCATTGCAGTTTGCTTTTTAATTCTTCAACAATTTGTTGTTTTTCTGGAAGGCTAACTTTGGCATACTTAGCTCCGTGTTTGGTTTCAAAATGCCAATGTAGATTGTACTCTTTGACCACCGACAATGCCTCATAACACAAAAGACATATCGGTTTTTCTCCTTGAAGCACAAACATGTATTCGCCTTCCCATCTTTCTTGAAACAGTCTTCCATCTGCATCAACTTTCCTCTTCCTGGACATTTTGGGATCATTTGTAATTCCACTTAATTCCACTTGCAGAAAATAGCATTGACGCTGATACACTGCAATCTAGTGGCGTCACTTCGCGGGTAACGTCATAATTGGTATGCATTGTGGGAAATGTAGTTTATGGTCAATACACGCTTTTGAGTTATTTATTCAAAGACAATGAGATCTGTTCAGGTCTCGCGGGCTACATAGAATGACGTGGTGGGCCACATTTGGCCAGCGGGCCTTGAGTTTGACACCTGTGCTCTACAGCAATGCAAATAGTCAGATAAAATGTAATGGGTTCTTGACACAGCCAATTCACCTTCAACACTCCATCAGGCAGGGCTGTCCTCTCTCTGCAGTTTTGTACAGTTTGGCGACCGAGCCACTGACCAAACTCATCACAATGGACAGACACATCACAGGGATAGTAACAACCGGCACATAGGACACATCAAAATAATTCAATGCACGGACGACACAAACATCTTTGTAAAAAAATGCAGAACAGGTGGACAGTGTAATCACGCACCTGGACACATACGGTAGAGCATCGGGAGCACAGGTGAACACAGACAAATCCCAGATCATGTTTTGTGGCTCGGTGGCTCAGCCGCCAAACATTTGGGGATTTGAAGAGGCCCAGGAGATCGTCAAGGTCCTGGGGGTCCACATTGGGAAGGACACTGCAGCAGCGAGAGACAATTCCTGGGAGGGGCTCCTGGCAAAACTCCCAAGCCAATTTGGGTTGTGGAAGATGCGGGGGCTGACCCTGAGAGGCAAGGTGGTCGTGACCAACTCCCTCACAAGGCGGCCCACGGCAGAACTGGCCTGGGCCAAAATCTTTCCAAACAAGCCCATTCACACCATCTGGTAGAACATACATCCAAAATATTGCAATGCACAGGCAGCACAAACAGATTTCAAAATCAGGCACAGGCGCATTTTTACAGGCATCGTCCTGCACCAGGTCCATGAAGCCAAGTTTGGGAGGGACTGCTCGGTGTGCAGGGACACACCGGACGACCTGGAGCACTTTCCATGGGGGTGTCCGGTCGTGGCCCTGTTCATCGAGCAGGTCAGCCGTTTTATGGTGGATTTTTTGTCTTG
>NC_067129.1:26525893-26537373 GCF_021347895.1 Acanthochromis polyacanthus | reverse complement strand
CCTCCAGAAACTTGCGTAGGACTCATGAAGTTGTCTTTTACGGCTGGGTCCCCCTGGATCTTTATCTGCCATTATGTAAAAAAAGATGAGCAAAACAAGTCGCCAGCTAACTACGAAGCTATACCAAAGCAACACATACAGAAAACACGTAAGTCCAAGGCGTACGTAATCTACGTAACTAGGCCTGAGCTGGAAGATTTTTGATTGACAGGAAAGGGAGCAAACCAAACGCCTCGGTCCGAGCGCATTGATTGGCTGATGTTTTTCAGGTCCTGCCATGTCCACAGAATTTTTTTAACATTTTTTTAGAAACCATACATACAAGTCCACTAAAGGTCAGTATATTCATTTTATGTGAATCAGACAAATTAAACAAAAAAAAAAAACATCCTCCATAATGCCTTTAAAAAGCAAAAGACTTGTTATATTTAACCAGGAGTGATGACACACTTTTATCAGAAAAGTTATAGTCAAACTGGGGACACATGCACAATGTAGTGACACACACTTCCACTAGGGGCAGTGTGCAAAAATTACACACAGATTGGTGGGGGAGTTGGGGGGGGTGAGTGGGACAGACACACACACACACAAAAATCCAAAAAACCTCATTTTTGGGGACTTCAGTGATTTTTAGACAGAAACGCACATTGGAGCATGTAGAATAAGATTGTAATGAAATCTAATTGGGGACGGTGATTTTTGTCCCCAATTGGAAAGCCGTCCCCAATCAACTGGTGTGTATTCTGAAAAATGTCCCCGATGTTGACCTAAGTACACACACACACACACACACACACACACACACACACACACACACACACACACACACACACACTTAAACGTAATCCTAATTTTAACCAAATTTTATTTTGTAACTAATCCTAATTTTAATCTAATTCTCCCTTTATGTCTTTGCAGATTCTCAGACATCCAGATCATGGTGATCCGAGGACCAGATAACACACACACACACACACACCTGGACTTGATCCAAGATTTGACCAAATTCTAAATTTAACCTTGTTCTAACCTGTATGGCATACATTAAATTTGAAAGTAAACACATTTGAATTTTTAAAAAAACCTCTGTCATCAAAGGTACTGAAGTGATGATGTCACTACAGCCAGTCCAATTTCTTAGGAATACAGCTCAAATCTGGCAGATTCGCCAGGTACTAAGGAGTAACTCACTGAAGAACCGTCACCGAACAAGTGATCGAACCAGAAACTTCACGATGACCGGAGAAGTTGAAAGTACCTGAGACTTCCAAGTAAAAACCTGCAATTTATTTGAATGATTCAGAAAAAACATTTCTTAGAAATGTGTTTGCCTGAATTCCCAAAGGACCGTCCAACCTGGAGGAGCTGAAACATCACCATGGATCAGATAACACACACACACACACACACACACACACACACACTTAAACGTAATCCTAATTTTAACCAAATTTGATTTGTAACTAATCCTAATTTTAATCTAATTCTCCAGTTATGTCTGCAGATTCTCAGACATCCAGATCATGGTGATCCTAGGAGCAGATAATCAGATAACACACACACACACACCTGAACTTGATCCAAGATTTGACCAAATTCTAAATTTAACCTTGTTCTAACCTGTATGCCAGACTTGAAAATGTCTGGCATACATTAAATTTGAAAGTAAACACTAATTTGAATTTTTTTAAAACCTTTGTCATCAAAGGTACTGAAGTGATGATGTCACTACAGCCAGTACTGAAGTGATGATGTCACTACAGCCAGTCCAGTTTCTTAGGAATACAGCTCAAATCTGACAGATTCGCCAGGTACTAAGGAGTAACTCACTGAAGAACCGTCACCGAACAAGTGATCGAACCAGAAACTTCACGATGACCGGAGAAGTTGAAAGTACCTTAGACTTCCAAGTAAAAACCTGCAATTTATTTGAATGATTCAGAAAAAACATTTCTTAGAAATGTGTTTGCCTGAATTCCCAGAGGACCGTCCAACCTGGAGGAGCTGAAACATCACCATGGATCAGATAACACACACACACACACACACACCTGAACTTGATCCAAGATTTGACCAAATTCTAAATTTAACCTTGTTCTAACCTGTATGCCAGACATTTTCAAGTCTGACATACATTAAATTTAAATGTAAACACTAATTTGCAGTTTTTTTCAAAAACCTTTAAGCAGTGAGGCCTACTAGTAGTAGTGAAGCCTGACGCTTTCAAACGTGTAAAAAACATTCCTGCTCGGTCATTTTTGGGTCTAGCGACACCAAATCGGACACACTCCTACTAGACCACCCCCTGACCTTGCATATTTTTTTTCAGAGAGTTAGCTCAAATGGGGAGCGAGCACGGCCCCGTTTCTCACTCCACCGTTAACCCTTTCATGTCCAAATGCTTCAAAAGGGGCTAAAAAGGTCCAAATCTCACACATTCCTTCACCAATTTGGACCAAACTGCAAAGGTTCTAGATATAGAGGCTAATGTGAACGCTCATGCACCTTTTCAGACCTCCAGGGGCCACGAAGAAGGAATGAGGGCCAAAAAGACACGTTTTTTTCATAATTGTCCCTCTTTGGCTCTCATTTCTCTTCTGTAACACTCAGAGAGCTGAAACCTGGGATCTGGTACCTCTAAAACATGTGAAATCGAAATCCAGTGGAAATGTTTTGCTAGCCCCTCCCAAACCGGAAGTAGCTCCAGGAATGACCTAGAGACTTGTGCTTCAAATTGATTGTTCACCAAGGTGACCTTAATCACCCCTGAAAGTTCCAGCTCATTTGATGCAAAAATGACCAGTTTGTGGGGTTTCACAGTCCAAAAATGTGAAACTTTGACCCTGCGCCAGGGGTCACAGGAAGGTCGTAGAGACACCAAACCACCACAGTTCAGCTCCAAATATAGCCTAGTATAACATACTGAAAGATCAGCCCCGGGGTCCCAGTAGGAAAATCTGACCGAGTGTTCATGTTGGAAAATCAGGTCTTGTCACACTCGCAGACCCTGAGAGCCTTCTGCCAGTGGAATTAGACCCTCATTTTTTACCCGAACGGGACGCAATTTTAACCACGAGTACTAGGGCCCCCCGTGAGTCAGTATATACAATGTCAGCGTCCTAGGTCAACAGGGGGCCAGATGGTACCATGTTGAAGTTTGGAAGTGTACACCTTTAATTTCCAAAGGGCCAATTAAGGTCAAAATCTGACAGAATTTTTTGACACACACACACACACACACACACACACACACACACACACACACTTAAACGTAATCCTAATTTTAACCAAATTTTATTTTGTAACTAATCCTAATTTTAATCTAATTCTCCCTTTATGTCTTTGCAGATTCTCAGACATCCAGATCATGGTGATCCGAGGACCAGATAACACACACACACACACACACACCTGGACTTGATCCAAGATTTGACCAAATTCTAAATTTAACCTTGTTCTAACCTGTATGGCATACATTAAATTTGAAAGTAAACACATTTGAATTTTTAAAAAAACCTCTGTCATCAAAGGTACTGAAGTGATGATGTCACTACAGCCAGTCCAATTTCTTAGGAATACAGCTCAAATCTGGCAGATTCGCCAGGTACTAAGGAGTAACTCACTGAAGAACCGTCACCGAACAAGTGATCGAACCAGAAACTTCACGATGACCGGAGAAGTTGAAAGTACCTGAGACTTCCAAGTAAAAACCTGCAATTTATTTGAATGATTCAGAAAAAACATTTCTTAGAAATGTGTTTGCCTGAATTCCCAAAGGACCGTTCAACCTGGAGGAGCTGAAACATCACCATGGATCAGATAACACACACACACACACACACACACACTTAAACGTAATCCTAATTTTAACCAAATTTGATTTGTAACTAATCCTAATTTTAATCTAATTCTCCAGTTATGTCTGCAGATTCTCAGACATCCAGATCATGGTGATCCTAGGAGCAGATAATCAGATAACACACACACACACACCTGAACTTGATCCAAGATTTGACCAAATTCTAAATTTAACCTTGTTCTAACCTGTATGCCAGACTTGAAAATGTCTGGCATACATTAAATTTGAAAGTAAACACTAATTTGAATTTTTTTAAAACCTTTGTCATCAAAGGTACTGAAGTGATGATGTCACTACAGCCAGTACTGAAGTGATGATGTCACTACAGCCAGTCCAGTTTCTTAGGAATACAGCTCAAATCTGACAGATTCGCCAGGTACTAAGGAGTAACTCACTGAAGAACCGTCACCGAACAAGTGATCGAACCAGAAACTTCACGATGACCGGAGAAGTTGAAAGTACCTTAGACTTCCAAGTAAAAACCTGCAATTTATTTATTTATTTATTTATTTATTTTTTTTTCTTCTCTTTTTTGTCTGCATTTATTCTCATTGTTTAACTCCATGAAAGGGGTGTCAACACTTTATGAGATTAATGCATATTTTAGTCTTGCAGCCAAATATCTTATTATTTGGTGCATGCGTGTGACCATCACCAGCCCTCCCTGAAAGCTAAGCTGACACTTTTTATTACATTACCCTGTTTAAGAGCCAGGGAGGGCAGTGCTACACCTCAGTGGTGATGTGAGGGGAAACAAAGGGGTGGACAGGACGAGAGGGGATGGACAGGGACAGGGTCTAGCAAGCAATGCTATTACATCTGAAGAATATCAGGTGTTGTGCTATTCCCAACTAATAATTACCCATCAATAAGACAAAAAAGCAAACACATACACAAGAGAACAGAAAACCAAACAAACAATAAATAAATAAATAAATGAAAGAATAATTAGCCAGACAGTACTAAACACCATAGTTGTGGGTGTCATGTTAGTATAGAGTGGAATAGGCCAGATGATACTAGAGGAAGATACTAGAGAAAAGGAGAGAGGGTTTAGTTTGAGATTAGACTCTGGAGAGAGTCTCAGCACATTCCGGCGGGTCCCATCACTGCTCAACAGCGGAACTCGACAGGAGCTGGTGGGACCTGAGCAAACATGCACATGCAAGTGTGAAAGACCCCGAAGCCCAGAACAGCCATCACAGCAGTGCAGTGCCAAGCCGACAGGGCACCCCCCCACAGGCCGAGGAGCCACGGGGCAGCGCCCCCAGAGAGCAACCGGGGCCACCATGTACCACACGGACCCCGAAGACAAGAGGGCGAAGCTACCAACACCCCCAGCACGCCGGAACCGGCCCAGGCAGCCCGGGGCAAGCGGACCCACCCGCCACCCAAACCCCAACCCCGCCCGCCCCAGCCCCCACCAAACCCCCACACCCCACCACCCCACCCACCCACACCCCACCCACCCCCCACCCCCAAGGGGGGCCGACGGCCCCAAGCAGCCGGGAAGCCAGACACAGGGGCAGAGCGCCCCGCCGAAGGGACGGCAACCAGCCCAACACCGGGGCAGGCCGCCACCGGAGGCCGGCCGGAGGGAACCGGAGCCGGGACCCAATGCGAGTCCAGAGGGCAAAAATGGACAGAGCAGTGGGGCCCGGCAACGCCAATGGGGGGGGCACCCCGCATACCCACCCGCACCAGCCCCCGGGCGAGCACAGCACACCCAAGGCCCCCACATCCCGCGACACGAACCAACCCCCCCACCAGGATAGAGGCACCACACACAACCAGCCCGCGCCAAAGCCACAGCACCCACCAGGACAGCCAGTCCAGATCCTGCAGCCCAACAAGGGTCACCGCACCAGCCGGGACCAGCAGGACACGCAGGAGAACCCCCACAGGCCCCGGACCCCCGGCCCCGGGGACCCCCAGCCACAGCGACACGGATGATGGTGCACCCCGCCGCCCCATAGCCGTAAAGCCATATGGGGGCCAGATCCCACCAGAGAGGCCATAACGGTGAAACCCACCCGTTATTCTCCTATTAATATGTCTCCCGATCCCTAACGGGAAACATTATCCCAGCACCGTGGTAGTGTAACCCTGGGTGTCATGTGGTGCATTAAAAGTGGGAAGGCTGGGGGGGCGTTAGCCAACCCAGACCTAGCCCCAAGGTGAGTGTGTGTGGTGCATTAAAAAAAAAAGATTGGAGAGCAGGGGAGGCAGGCAAGAGGGTGATGAGGGGGAGACAGGGCCGTATAGCCCTGCCACCCGCCCCACCACAGTGCCCATCGTTCCCACCCCCACCTGCCCTCGGGGCCCTAAATGTTGTGTCCCTATATGTGCCTAAAGGTTGCTATTTACAGTGAGGTGTGAAAAATGTGAGGTGCACAATCAGAGGCATTCTGGTGTGGATCTGGCCCAAGAGGACAAAGCAGTGGGGGAGGCAGGTAGCAAGACCACCGGTACTGACGCAGAGGGCCCCCAGAGCCAAGAGGCAAGGGACCGGGGAGGGCCCACACGAACCAACTGGCCCAGCCGGCACAAGAACCCCCCGGGAGCTGCAGATCAGAGCAGCGCCCCGGCAGGCACCGTAGCCCCAACACAGGTCAGCCACATGCGGCACCCCACCCCGAAGGGGGGACCAGGCCGCGCCACAAGGAAGCGAGGGCCACAAGCCGCCACACCCACCCAGGAGCCGGCACGACAAGGACGCAGGGCGCCCACCCCGCAGCGCCCCCGAGACCCCACCCACCCCACCACACCCCAGGACAGCACCAGGCCCGGACGGAGGCCCCCAGCCAGCAGAAACTGGACTCCAGTGGGGGCACACAGGCCAGGATGAAGGCCTGTGCCCAGGTGGGCCAGAGCCACCCCCCCAGAGAGAACACCCAGCCCCCGCGCCAGACCACCCGCCCGCAGAGGGCCACCGGCCCCCCACGGGAGAGGGAGAGGGGCGAGGAGGGGCGGGCAGGCAGGAGAGGAGGGAGGAGGAGGGTAGCGGAGCAGGAAGGGACAGGGGAGCAACGGAGGGGCCGACTCACCCGAAGCCCCCCGGACCAGCCAGGCGCCCAGGAGAGATCAGCCGCCGACACCCCAAGGTCCAGGGAGAGCGTGCAGACCCAGCAGACCTAGAGCTCAATGGGGGAGACACCCGAGACATCCAACACCAGGGAGAGGGGCACAAGCCACCCCGACCCCGCAGAGCCAGAGAGCAACCCCGGGAACCCTAGAGGAAGGTCACCACCAGTGCATGCATACGGTCTTGAAGTCCATGGTGCTATCAATCTTTGAGAGTTGTAGTGTTAATAAACTGAAATAAAACAGAGGAAAGTTAGACCATATGCACAGACAGAACAGGTATTACAGATTTTTTTTTTTTTTTTTTTTTTTTTAAATAATGGAGGCAGTGGCATACGCCCACATACAAGCAGGAGCTATAAGTTAATATTTAATGAATTAATAAATGGAGACCATTTTTCTTTAAATGAGTCCAATTGTTTTTTCCGGGTAGCAGACATTCTCTCCAGTGAAATGTGTTCTGTGAGGAGGTTTAGCCAATGGATGATGTTGAGGGCTTTCTTATCTTTCCAGTTGACTAAAATAGTTTTTTTGGCAATGGCGATAGCTGCAAGTGTGGGTTGGATGTGGATAACCGGTAAGGCTGTTAGCGTTAGGTCACCAATTAGGCAAATGTTCGGGGAATGTGGAATCCCACAGCCCAAAATATCGGAGAGTTTCTGTGTGATTAGTGCCCAGAATTGATAGACAGGTGTACATAGCCAAAGGGCGTGAAAATATGTGTCAGCCATGTTTTGAGTGCATTGAGTACATGTGTCTGAGTTTGAGAAGCCCATTTTATATAATTTATATTGGGTTATATGCGTTCTATGAAGAACCTTAAATTGGATCAGTTGTAAGTTGGTATTTTTTGTCATTTTAAATGTGTTTTCACAGATCTGGGTCCAAAAATCAGAGTCAAAGGATTTGGACAAGTCTTCTTCCCATTTGTGAGTTGGTAGGTGAATAGAATCTGTCTTTGAGAGTAAACTATAACTTTTTGAGAGGTTCTTTTTGTTTCTTGGAGACAGTTTCGCAATATATTTGACAAATTCAGGTGGCTGTAAATCAGTTGGCTGTGGATTAGACTGAAGCGATGGAATTCTACTTGTAAGCGTCTTCTTTACCTGTAGGTAGTGGAGGAAGTTTCCATTTCTTATTTCGAATGTTTGGAATAAGTTTGTATATGTCCTAAATATGTTATCATCAAAAAGGTGGTGGAGGTGGGTGACTCCTCTCTCTGCCCACGTCCTGAAATAAAGAGCTATTTTATTGTTTGCAAAATCAGGGTTGTGCCAGATTGGGGACAGTATGCTGGGTTTTAATTGGGAGCCTGTGACCTCCAATGTTTTCCACCAGGCAGACAAGGTGGAGGCAATCATTGGGTTCTTGAAGCAGGAGTGATGTTTAAGGGCGGAAGTGATAAAGGGCAGGTCAGAGATTTTGATCTGGTTACAATCTAACTGTTCTAGTTCCAGCCAGGAGTTATATTCTACATGTGGATGAATCCATTTGGTGATATACTGAAGTTGGTTGGCTAAGTAATAATACATGAAGTTGGGGGCTCCCAGTCCCCCTTCTGATTTATTCCTCTGGAGGGTGGCCAGACTGATTTTAGCCTTTTTGTTCTTTGAATAAAATTTACCAATGGCAGAGTCTAACGATTGAAACCACTTTGATGTGGGTTTAAACGGAATCATGGAAAAGAGGTAGTTGATTTTAGGTAATATTTTCATTTTAACCGTAGCTAATCGTCCCAAAAGGGAGATGGGGAGGTTATTCCATCGCCTTAGATCATCACAGACTTTATCCAAAAGTGGGGTGTAGTTCAGGTGAACTAGCTCTGAGAGTTTGGAGGAAATATTTATGCCTAGATATCTGATGTTGCCAGTAGGAATAGAATAATTCGAGGTTTGGACTGTGGGATTCCATGAGTTTTCTGTTAAAGGTAATATGATTGATTTTGACCAGTTGATGGAGTAGTCTGAAAGACGTGAGAAGGTTGTAATGAGGTTAAATACTTCCTTCACTGAGGTTTTCGGTTCTTGTAGGTAAAGTAAAATGTCATCTGCGTATAGGTTAATTTTGTGTTCAGTCTCCAGAGCACATATACCTTTGATATCAGTGCTTTGACGTACAGCTGTTGCTAATGGTTCGATAAAGATCGCAAACAATAAAGGAGAGAGTGGGCATCCTTGTCTCGTTCCCCTTTGCAAACTGAAACTTTGTGAAGTGATTCCATTAGTGGTGACTGTAGCCTTGGGTGAGTTGTACAGAGCCGATATCCACTGGATAAAAGACTCTCCGAAGCCAAATTTGCGGAGCACAGCGAAGAGAAAAGACCAATTGACTTTGTCAAAGGCTTTTTCTGCATCCAGTGACATAACGATAGCTTCTTTATTGTGGTGTTGCGTCAGAGAGATTAGATTAAGAAGTCTTCTGATATTGTTGGTGGAGTGTCGGCCATTTATGAAACCAGTTTGATCATAGTGGATCATTGACGGGATAATTTTCTCCAACCTAGAGGCGAGTGCTTTAGAGATAATTTTGATGTCAGTGTTGATTAGTGACAGAGGTCGATAGCTGGAGGGGAGTGTAGGGTCTTTGTCTGGTTTCAATAATAATTTAATTGCAGCTGTATTCATATGTGAACTTATATAACCATTATTTTTAATCTCTGTCACTGTCCTGAAGAACAGGGGTGCTAACATTGACCAGAATTGTTTAAGAAATTCAGCAGGGAAGCCATCAGGACCAGGTGCCTTGCCTGCTGGCATACTGTCTAATGCACACTGTAACTCTTTGATAGATAATGGAGCATCTAGTGTGTCTCTATAATCTGATGTTAATTCGGGCAAGTTTAGATTGTCAAGAAAGTTATGAATATCTTCTTCGTTTGGGTTGACTGTAGATGAGTATAAACTCCGGTAATAGTTATAGAAAGTCTGATTAATTTCCTGGGGTGACTGAGTGTATTTTCCTGAGGGATCCTGAATTGCTGTTATGAAGGATTTTTCTTTATTGCGCTGGAGTTGGTTTGCAAGAAATTTTCCTGTTTTATTGTTGTGTTCAAAATTATTATATCTCAGCTGTTGTAATAGGAACTCTGTTTTCTTTGATAAGATATTATCGAGTTTTAGTTTAACATTTTGTAGTTCAGACCATAATTGATCACTTGGATTTATTGCATAGTTCTCCGTAAGTTCTTTAATTTTTTCCTCAATTTCTTCCTGTAGTTGTTGATCCTTTTTTTTCTTGTACGAGGAGTACGATATTATTTTGCCTCTGATTACGGCTTTTCCAGTTTCCCAAAGTAAAGATGGAGATACATCGTTGGAATCATTGTTTTTAAGAAAGTCTGCCCACTCACTTCTTATTATTCGATCAAATTCATGGTCTTCGAGTAGAGAGATGTTTAGGCGCCAAGTCAGAGGAGGTTTAGGGATGGAATCTGTCTGCAGGCTGAGAGATATTGGTGCGTGGTCGCTGATAATGATTGGGTGAATTTTAGTAGTAGCTTTGTGTGCGATAGAGTTATTTGAGAGGAAAAAGTCAATTCTTGAAAATGTTTGGTGCACCTGAGAGAAAAAGGTATAGTCCCTCTTTGTTGGGTTTTTGAGTCTCCAGACATCTTCTAGTCCAAAATCTTTCATATAATCCTGCATGACTTTTGCTGATTGTGGTTGTTTTGCATGTATTGGACTATGAGATCGATCTAGTGACGGGTTTAATACTATGTTGAAGTCGCCACCGATAATGGTTGTTGAGTTAGCGGATAGGTCTGCTAAGTGGGAGAAAACCACATGAAAGAAGGCTGGGTCATCATTATTTGGGGCGTACAGATTAACAATTGAATATAATTTATTAAAGATTGTTGCCTGGATAATAATATATCTGCCCTCTGAGTCTGTTATTGTGCTATTTAAAGTGAATGGTACTCTCTTATGGATGAGAATAGTGACCCCTCTTTGTCTGCTGTTATAACAAGATGAAAAGATGGTATTATAATTACAATCTAATAGAGATTTTTCTTCTGATTCTACTAAATGCGTTTCTTGGAGGAGCAAAATATCTGCTTTTAATTTGGAGACATAGTCCATAATTTTAACTCTTTTTGTTTGTGAGCGTATGCCATGAACATTCCAGGCTACAATATTTAACTTGAACATAAAGAGAGATGTTCAGTCATTGAATAAATCGCAACATAGAGTATCGTCTGTGTGTGTCCCTGTGAGCTGTTTGTTGCTGTCTGTGAGCTGTGGGCGTTGGAGAACGATGCACATAGCAACTCAGGATCTATATATACATTATATAATAGCACGATATTGCCTGAAACATTATCAACAAACACATTATCAAACATAGAAGCACAATAAACATGGGGGGTACATAGGGTGTAAGTGAAAATGAGGGGGGTGAGTGTGTGAGAGGGGGAGAGGGGTAAAGGGAAACATATAGAGATGGAGAGACAGAAAAGGAGGAGGAGGAGGGGGTTCTCCATGGTCTAATGATTCAGAAAAAACATTTCTTAGAAATGTGTTTGCCTGAATTCCCA